>NC_042994.1:15648343-15888343 GCF_901001165.1 Salmo trutta
ACAGACTTTTGTCTTCACTGTAAACACAAAGCTACGACAATAAACATGAACATGGGCAGCCATTCACCTGTGACAACAACCTATAATTAGTTTTTAAAAAAACACCTGAATCCTCGATCAAATATGACCACCAAGGGTGCGTTTCCAATGGCACCCTAATCCCTATATAGTGCACTACTTTTGACCAGGACCCATAGGGCTCTGGTCAAAACTACTGTACTATATAGGGAATAGAATGCCATTTGGGACACAGAGAGAGACCCCACATAGTTTATAGGAAGATCAAATCTACCTCTACACAGCTTTAATAGTGAAATGGCTCTGTTGTAGAATGGTCTCATGTTACTAGAACAGAAAGAAGTGCCGGGGACGCTGGGATTAAAGCCTTGAAATGAAGCTATTCCCGGCAACACACAGAGTAAACACATGGCCTTCCTGGTAAAAAAAGCAGACTTTGGACAGTGACATCACATCACTCGGAATATAGAAGGAAGCACACCAACTGTGCTACTGTGTAAATGTTCAACTGGTTCTGAATGAGGAGTCGGACTGTGTCTTAAACACACACATTGTCTTAAACACACACACCCCTTACCTGTCTCGATTGTACCATAGGGTCTCTTCTCGTCTCCGCAGTGACTCTGGGCATGGAGGCTCCACATTTTGGGACCGGACACTACTTGGAGTGATATCGCCACTCTACACACAGACACACAATTACCAGAAGTCAAGTTTATGATGCAAATCATTACAGTCAACTCAGATGATATAAACAGCTGACATGACTGATATAAATCCTGCATGCGCACGCTCGGTAGGCCCGCGCGCGCGCACACACACACACACACACACACACACACACACACACACACACACACACACCTTTATACTGCATTCCCCCAAGGAATCAAGGCAAATTGCATGCATGCGGCGGAGGCGGGGCCGAGGTGGGGGGCTGGAGGGAAGGCTGTCACTGCTGGAGCCCTGGCTCTCCCAGCTAAACGTCCTCTCCTGGAACAGACACATACACATTAGTCTTTAGTATCTCATTTACAATCTGCTCTGTAAGTCAATCTGTATACCATGTGAATGTGTGTATGGAGTGTGCGTGAGTGTGTATACATTGTGCATGTGTGTATGCACATGTATACCGTGTGTGTGTGTGTGTGTTACCCCTGGCGTGTTGGGGCCTCCTCGGTAGGCCCCGCAGGCCCTGAGGGTGAAGACCTCCTGGAGCTCCACCAGTTGGCTGCGCAGCGTGTCCTTCTCAGCCAGGCTCCTGGCTATCTGGGCCTGGGCCTCGTCTCTGGACAGGTACGCCTGGAAGGATGGACAGACAGACACATAGGGCGGCAATAAGTCATACACACATACAATGAGTTTTGAAAACATTAAGGACACCTTCCTGATATTGAGTTATACCCCGCCCCCCCAGCTGTGTTGCAGTTCTTGACACAACCCGACACCTACTACCATACGCCGTTCAAAGGCACTTAAATCTTTTGTCTTTCCCATTCACCCTCTGAATGGCACACATACGCATGTCTCAGTTGTCTCAAGGCGTCAAAATCCTTCTTTAACCTGTCTCCTCCCCTTCATCTACACTGATTAAAGTGGATTTAACAAGTGACATCAATAAGAGGTAGGTTTCAACTGGATTCACTTGGTCAGTTTATGTCAAGGAAAGAGCAGGTGTTCCTAATGTTTTGTACACTCAGTGTATGTGGACTGACTAGCAAAGACAGATATGCCGGCAGGTCAGTATGCAGATAGGTGGATATAGGCAGACAGACAGGCAGGATATACAGACAGGTATGTAGGCAGGCAGGCAGGCAGGCAGACAGACAGACAGACAGACAGACAGGTATGGCATTCCAATAATAGATTTCAGGATGAGCAATAAGGTATAAGGTAATAGCTTCGTACGTGGTCTCTCTCTGCCTGTAGCTCCCTCAGTTGGCTCTGTATGACAGTGCTCTTCTGCTGGTACATCTCACAGTCCAGAGTCAGCTTCTGAACCTGCAGCGCCAGACACTCCTTATGTTCCACCATCTAAGAGCAAACACACCCACGCAGTGTTTAGAGTTTGGCCACTCTAAAATGTACTGTGTAAGACAAAGCATATAGCCTTTCAGCAGATATTTGCTGTTGAATAAAATGGCCAACTCAACAGGGTTGTTCACAATCTCCTAGACACACACACCTCCCGCATCTCGCGGGCCAGCTGTTCATTCTCCTCTCTGTGGCACCTGAGCTGCTCAGCCTGCTCCCTCGCCTCAGCCAGGTCTTGGGCCAGGATATCCTCACGCGCCTGGGGGGGGGGGGGGGGGGAGGGAGAGAAAGATACAGGGATACTGAGAATTGGGGATAGAAAATTCCAGAAAAATAAAAGGGTAAAGAGGGATAGTGAGAGAAACCGAGAGAAAGACAAAGGAAGAGACAATAGTCAGAACCGCAGTGCGTCTCTGAGAAATTCTACAGTTTGTTTGTAGAATTCTGAGCTCGTTTCCTCCTCACTCACCGGGGTGAATTTCTCGACCACCAGTAGCTGCCGGCGCAGAGTGCTAATCTCCTCCCGCAGTTGCTGCGTCTCGCTGGGAGTGGTGCACTTGAGCGAGCGCTGCCTCTCGAAGTCCGTCTCTGTCTGGGCTTTGCGCAGCTCAAACTGAAGCTGATATACCTGCCCATCATAGAAAAACAGAAGACTACTGTCACAAATACTGTACACCGCAGTATTTGACCACAGCTGCTTCAACATGTTTTCTATTGTCCCTTGTTGTTTCTTAAAGTAAATGAAATGTATCTCTTAAAGATGGAATCCGCAGTAGGGGAAACAGTGCCACTGTCCACCCCGTGGCTGTTGTTCTTGTTTTTGTACTGTTGACGAAACAGAGCTGGAGAGAAGAAAAGTAGTGAGAAGGAGCTGCAGGAGCTTTAACCTGTCTGGGCTCAGGGGCAGTATTTTCACGGCCGGATGAAAAACATACCCAATTTAAACAGGTTACTACTCTGGCCCAGAAACTAGAATATGCATATTATTAGTAGATTTGGATAGAAAACACTCTGAAGTTTCTAAAACTGCTTGAATGGTGTCTGTGAGTATAACAGAACTCATATGGCAGGCAAAAACCTGAGAAAATTCCAAGCAGGAAGTGGAAAGTCTGAGAATTGTAGTTCTTCTTTTGATTCTCTATCGAAACTACAGTGTCTGTGGGGGACGTTGCACTTCCTAAGGCTTCCATTGGCTGTCTAAAGCCTTCAGAAAGTGGTTTGAGCATTTTCCTGTCACTGGGCAGATAATAGGAGCTCAGTTACTGAGTGGTCTGCCTGGCAACAAAGGGATTGGATATGCTCGGTCCCGCGAGCGCGCCCCTCCTTCTTTTTCTTCTTGAATGAATATGCTATTGTCCGGTTGGAATATTATCACAATTTTACATTAAAAATACCATGAAGATTGATTTTAAACAGCGTTTGACATGCTTCTAAGTATGGTAATAGAACATTTTGACTTTTCATCTCTCGTTCCGCGCTCACGCATTATGCCTTTGGATAAGTGATCTGTACGCACGAACAAAACGGAGGTATTTGTACATAAATATGGATTATTTCGAACAAAAACAACATTTCTTGTGGAAGTAGCAGTCCTGGGAGTGCATTCTGACGAAGATCAGCAAAGGTAAGAGAATATTTCTAATACTAATTCTGAGTTTAGGTTGCCCCGAACTTGGCGGGTGTCTGAATAGCTCGCCGTGATGGCTGAGCTATGTACTCAGAATATTGAAAAATGTGCTTTCTCCATAAAGCTATTTTAAAATCTGACACAGCGGTTGCATCCAGGGGTAGTCTATCTGTAATTCTTAAATATATTTTGTCAACGTTTATGATGAGTATTTTTGTAAATTGATGTGCACATTCACCGGCGTTTTGGTGGGAATACATTTTCTGAACATCACGCGCCAATGTAAAATGCTGTTTTTGGATATAAATATGAACTTTATCGAACAAAACATACATGTATTGTGTAACATAATGTCCTAGGAGTGTCATATGATGAAGATCGTCAAAGGTTAGTGCTTCATTTAGCTGTGGTTTTGGGTTTTATTGACACATGTCCTTGCTTGGAAAATGGCTGTGTGATTATTTTTGGCAGGGTACTCTCCTGACATAATCTAATGTTTTGCTTTCGCTGTAAAGCCTTTTTGAAATCGGACAATGTGGTTAGATTAACGAGAAGTTTATCTTTAAAATGGTGTAAAATAGTTTTATGTTTGAGAAAGTTGAATTATGACATTTTGTTATTTTTGAATTTTCCGCCCTGGGACGCTAGCGCCCCACCTAGCCCATAGAAGTTAACACGTTTATACGCCAAAATAATGCTGTTATTAGTTCAATCGACTTTACAATACTTTTGGTCAACCCTGTAGCAACACTGTCAATACCACAACTTATCACTTCATGTAACGCAGTGCAGTCACCACCACTCCTGAACATCACACAGCTAACCCTTTTACCCTAACCTGCAGGTTGAGGTCGCTACAGTGGATGTTGGCGGCCGACCTCTCCTCGATGGCGGCCGTGTACCGCACATACAGGTCACACTTCTCGTCCTTCAGCTTCAAGATGTCGTGGTGCGCGGCAGCCAAGTTCTTCCTCATGCGGTCGTGGTCAGCCTTAAGACGGCGAGACTCCTCCTGACACTCCAGAGTCTGACCTAGCTCCACCTCCAGGGAGGTGCAACGTGACCCCAGCCGACTGGCCTCCTGCCGAGCCTCCTGCAGCTCCTTCTGCATCCCTGTCACGGCTCTGACCAAGTACTCGGTCAAGTCCGAGCACTTAATCAGGCCTGGGAGGAAATCAGGTTAAGATGGACGCACTACACCCTTCTGCTAGCCCATGACAACTGGTTGGGCTATGTATAATTTCCCAACCAAATATTTTTACTCAATGATTATTTACCCCAATGGAGATTATGTGAATAATTTACAATGAGAATACTGTTTACTGATGAATAGAATGAACACATTGTGCTGTTTTCAAGCAGACAGGACAACTTAAAAAAGAGCCACCATCCTTCACACAAGGTAACATGCCCTGATTCAGAGTGGTTGGGTTGAATGCAGAAGACACATTTCAGTTGAATGCATTCAGTTGTACAACTGACTAGGTATCCCCCTTTCCCTACTCCTTAACACATGGCCTAAATGAGCCACATGGGAAACAGGTCATGTGTTGCATGCTACTCACCACTGAAGCCAGAGGGCTCGGTGCTGGGCTTGCGGCCTGTGACCTGGGTGTAGAGGGTGGGGTAGTGGATCATCAGGCTCTCCAGCAGGGCCATTGCGCCGTTCCTCCCCTGGATACGCAGCAGGTCCAGCATGTGACCTAAAGAAGATAAAGGGTTGAATAGGACGGGGAGTGCACAACGTAAATCAAACACGTAGATGGATTGTTTTATGGACTGTTATTCATAAAAATGTACTGTTGTATTTCATCATTCATTTAGGATTTCGATAGGGACAGACACCATACAAATATGGACTTGTTGAGTTATAAACATTTATGAATTGCAGAACAATTTTTCATCACCAGTTATAAGACATGCTCAAGTGCGTAGATATACACGGAGTGGACAAAACATTATGAACACCTTCCTAACATTGAGTTGCACCCCCTTTTGCCTCAATTTGTCAGGGCGTGGACTCTAGGTGTTGAAAGCGTTCCACAGGGATGCTGGCCCGTGGAACTGGATTCTGTGCAAGAACTAAGAACTAAGGCTACATGACAGGCTCACTTTCCCGTTGAACTCGTCATCTTTCTTCTTGAATCCGCTGGACATAAAAGTTGGATATGGATTTTGAGGCATGCCATGTAGTATTTTCATATTGTAGTATACGCTTTTTATTTGAATTCGAAATTCCTGTCCTTATATGAAGATTTCTAAAAAAACAAACAAGCGTATCTCTGTGAAATGTCAATGGAGCACTGAGCATATAGAAAGCGTTTTATTTTCAAGGCCTTTTAGATTTCATTCAGCTCGGAGCCTTTGTTTTTTTGCGACCCGCGGAAACAGCTTTGAAGACGACGACAACAAAATGAAAAATCCTCAAAAGCTATGTCAACAGAGCTCGGTGCTTTTTAACGGACTCTCCGAGTTGGGCATCTCCGGCGCGGCCCACGCTTGGATTGCGTCCTACCTGACAGGTCGCTCCTACCAGGTGGCGTGGCGAGAATCTGTCTCCGCACCACGTGCTCTCACCACTGGTGTCCCCCCAGGGCTCAGTTCTAGGCCCTCTCCTATTCTCGCTATACACCAAGTCACTTGGCTCTGTCATATCCTCACATGGCCTCTCCTGTCATTGCTATGCAGACGACACACAATTAATCTTCTCCTTTCCCCCTTCTGATAACCAGGTGGCGAATCGCATCTCTGCATGTCTGGCAGACATATCAGTGTGGATGACGGATCACCACCTCAAGCTGAACCTCGGCAAGACGGAGCTGCTCTTCCTCCCGGGGAAGGACTGCCCGTTCCATGATCTCGCCATCACGGTTGACAACTCCATTGTGTCCTCCTCCCAGAGTGCTAAGAACCTTGGCGTGACCCTGGACAACACCCTGTCGTTCTCCACTAACATCAAGGCGGTGACCCGATCCTGTAGGTTCATGCTCTACAACAGCGGCGCAGGTCCTAATCCAGGCACTTGTCATCTCCCGTCTGGATTACTGCAACTCGCTGTTGGCTGGGCTCCCTGCCTGTGCCATTAAACCCCTACAACTCATCCAGAACGCCGCAGCCCGTCTGGTGTTCAACCTTCCCAAGTTCTCTCACGTCACCCCGCTCCTCCGCTCTCTCCACTGGCTTCCAGTTGAAGCTCGCATCCGCTACAAGACCATGGTGCTTGCCTACGGAGCTGTGAGGGGGACGGCACCTCCGTACCTTCAGGCTCTGATCAGGCCCTACACCCAAACAAGGGCACTGCGTTCATCCACCTCTGGCCTGCTGGCCCCCCTACCTCTGAGGAAGCACAGTTCCCGCTCAGCCCAGTCAAAACTGTTCGCTGCTCTGGCACCCCTATGGTGGAACAAGCTCCCTCACGACGCCAGGACAGTGGAGTCAATCACCACCTTCCGGAGACACCTGAAACCCCACCTCTTTAAGGAATACCTAGGATAGGATAAAGTAATCCTTCTAACCCCCCCCCCCCCCCCCCCCCCAAAAAAAGATATAGATGTACTATTGTAAAGTGGTTGTTCCACTGGATATCATAAGGTGAATGCACCAATTTGTAAGTCGCTCTGGATAAGAGCGTCTGCTAAATTACTTAAATGTTAAATGTTAAAATTAGATTACGGAATCCAACTTTTAAAAGTAATTGTCACATTCTTCTTCGTCTGATAAAGAGAAATCATTGTCGGACCAATACGCAGCGGGGAAATGTGCACTCATCTTCTGTTTATTTAAACGGACAAGAAGGTAAACCAAAACAAACATGTACACAATTTTGTTGTGTACATGTTTGTTTTGGTTTACCTTCTTGTCCGTTTAAATAAACAGAAGATGAGTGCACATTTCCCCGCTGCGTATTGGTCCGACAATGATTTCTCTTTATCAGACGAAGAAGAATGTGACAATTACTTTTAAAAGTTGGATTCCGTAATCTAATTTTAACATTTAACATTTAAGTAATTTAGCAGACGCTCTTATCCAGAGCGACAACGACTAATAACAGGCCGGTAAGGCAACAAAGCTATACACAGCAATAACCTCCCACAAAGTGACAGGCGCAAACAAGCTCCCTAAATATGACTCTCAATCAGGAACAGCTGTTCCTGATTGAGAGCCACACAGGCCAACAAAGAAATACATAAATTAGAACAGCCCCTAGAAATAAAACACAAGAACATACCCAACACCCCGGAACACATAAATCAAATAACCCCTCTACAATACACAAACACCAATAAACCCCAGAAACACTCTACACAAAATATCCCTCTATCTAAACATAACCCAAAACCATGAAAACAAATACCCTCTGCCACGTCCTGACCAAGCTACAATAACAAATAGACCCTATTACTGGTCAGGACGTGACAGTAATTCTAATGATTTGTTAGAGAAAGACCGCACTGAATGATTCAAAACATGAATAATCATATTTTTCTTGTCAAATGTATTTTATTACATAAGGAAGTTACATTTCCTCACCAAAACTGGGTGAGTGTGTGGTCACCCTATAACAGTATCTCTTACTCATCCAAACTCCTGCCAACTCAGTGACCTTGTGGTTAAAGTGTCCACCCTGAGATTGCATTGGTTGGAAGTTTGGATCATGGTCGATTCATACGAAAAAGTCTAAAAATGGGACCTGATGTCTCTCTGCTTGAGAAAAAACTGCCCAGGGGGTATACTTGTACATCAGGCTGCCTCACGCTACAGAAACAGAAAATAGGCTCATGCCCCTATGGGCCGTTCTGGCTGGGACAAGGCTTACTACTTACTCCACCAAAGAAATGTATAAACAAAACCAAGTGAAAAAAAATCACCACCGATAGAATCAAATACAATTGAATGGAATATAATTCAACAGAATAGAAAAAAAATACAGAGAGCATTCAAAAGTAATACAATAGAAAATCATAGAAACGAATAGAATAGAAGTCTTACTGGTCCTCATGGAGCGGTTGGTGAGCTTAAGGCTGGAGAGGATCTCGTCTTCATCCATCTCTGTGAGGACCCTGGCCTGGCGCAGGTAGGGGATCAACATACATGGTTTCACACCCAGGGAAATACGATGGCGGTTGTCGTTGATCAGCTCCCATACATCTTCGTCACCCATCTCCTTAAGGTCGGGCCCCTCCGGAACACACTCCGCTGCCATGATCAGTGTGGGCGTGTGTGTGAGGCGACACACTTCGGGCGAGTGTCACAGTCAATGATGGTCGCAGGCAGTCCCTGAAGACACACACGCTCAATCACACACACCTAGCATCATCGCTGTCCGGTGCTGGGAGAACAGCAAACTGTCAGAGACACAGGAACTCCAGCACTGTGTGAGAGAGATTTATTTTCCACTCCCAGCTGGTGTAGGCGTCTATGCATGCAATGGTGTGTGTGTGTGGGAAAACCTGAAAGACAAGAAACATAATCCACAGTAAATCAGTGCCCACACACCAAGGGACTGCCCATGCATGCACACAATAACCTGAAAATGTGTACATTTCACAATTGTAAACATCATATTGTGCCGTAGTACTCGTGCTTCATTGATGTAGGCCTAGTGTACCTTTTGTTTGCACTACATGGCTCTGATTCAATATCCGCTGCTAGAACACAAAGCTACTTGCCTTCCTCCACGTTCTTAATTACTGAAGCCATATTGCACTGTTTGTTGAATGGGGCCACGTCACATGAAGGAATGAATAATTCTGTATCTTTGTGATTCACAACCACTGTCATAAAGATACAGAATTAACTTCACTAATTAATTAATTCATTCCAATTACTATAGCTCCCGCATTGGGCCAATCAGTGCAATTTTGTAAATGCCGGATCTCTATAGCAAAACGCATAATTCACCGAAGTTTCGTCAAATATTATCTTCAGTACAGTCCGAGATATCGCGTGTGACTAAACGAACGGACAGATGGACAGACGCACATCCACAGTCCCCTCCTCGATTTCATCGAAAAACAATAGATCAAGAGATAGGGTATCTTCGCTGGAAATGTACCACCTGTATATGCATGCTTCGTATTGTGTTGTTACCATATGTGACTGTTATTACCACGAGTAAACTAATACAATGCCAAAGTTTGGCTATAATAACAAAACCCTAGATACAAAGGGTAGGCTACACATTTGCCTTTGGTCTGTACACGATAGCATGTATTCAAGTAAGCTGCAAAAAACTGGCAAATGCAGGGAGATAAGCATGAGGAATTTCAGGAAATGAGTACAATTCACACGCATCTATTTAAAGTAAAAGACATAGGCCTACTTAAAATAGCTTAAAATGACTTCTTATAATATTTACAAAACGTGACTAAAATTGATTAGTGCCATTTACCTTTTCTTGGAAGTCGCCGGTGTAGCCTATATATACAATCACCATGAACGACCCTACTTGTGCGAGCAGCACTCCTCCCGCCAATGACAGCGCAAGGGCGAGAAGGGCAACTAAACTGACTAAACATACAAAGTTACTAATCAACCAATCAAAACATAAATAATCCGGGTTATTTCAGACAATGAAAAAAGACATATTAATCTATTTCCTGGTAACATTCCTAGGGCAATTGAATATTAAAAGGCTGTGGTTGGACTTACAATACATGACCAAAGGTATGTGGACACCTGCTCGTTGAACATCTCATTCCAAAATCTTGGGCATTAATATGGAGTTGGTCCCCCCTTTGCTGCTATAACAGCCTCCACTCTTCTGGGAAGGCTTTCCACTAGATGTTGGAACATTGATGGAGGGACTTGCTTCTATTCAGCCACAAGAGCTTTAGTGAGGTCAGGCACTGATGTTGGGCGATTAGGCCTGGCTCGTGGTCAGCTTTGCAATTCATCCCAAAGGTGTTCGATGGAGTTAAGGTCAGGGCTCTGTGCAGGCCAGTCAAGTTCTTCCACACCGATCTCAACAAACCATGTCTGTATGGACCTCGCTTTATGCACAGGGTTGTTGTCATGCTGGAACAGGAAAGGACCTTCCCCAAACTGTTGCCACAAAGTTGGAAGCACAGAATCGTCTAGACTGTTATTGTATGCTGTAGTGTTAACATTTCCCTTCACTGGAACTAAGGGGCCTAGCCCGAACCATGGACAACAAGCCCCAGAACATTATTCCTCCTCCACCAAACTTTACAGTTGGCACTATGCATTTGGGCAGGTAGCGTTCTCCTGGCATTCGTCAAACCCAGATTAGTCCTCCGGACTGCCAGATGGTAAAGAGTGATTCATCACTCCAGGGAACGTGTTTTCACTGCTCAGGAGTCCAATGGCGGCGAGCTTTACACCACTCCAGCCGATGCTTGGCATTGCGCATGGTGATCTTAGGCTTGTGTGCGGCTGCTAGGCCATGGAAACCCATTTCATGAAGCTCCAAACAAACAGTTCTTGTGCTGAAGTTATTTCCTGGGGCAGTTCTGATGTTGGTAGTGAGTGTTGCAAGAACTGTTTGTTTGGAGCTTCATGTGAGCTTGTGGGGCCTACCCCTTCGCGGCTGAGGCGTTGTTTCTTGTAGATGTTTCCACTTCACACTTACAGCACTTACAGTTGACCAGAGCAGCTCTAGCAGGGCAGGAATTTTACGAACTGATTTGTTGAAAAGGTGGCATCCTATGATGGTGCCACGTTGAAAGTCACTGAGGTCTTCAGTGAGGCCATTCTATTGCCAATGTTTGTCTATGGAGATGGCATGGCTGTGTGCTCGATTTTATACACCTGTCAGCAACGGGTTTGGCGGAAATAGCCAAATCCACTAATTTGAAGGGGTGTCCACATACTTTTGTATATACAGTGCACGTCAAAAGTTTGGACACACCTACTCATTCAAGGGTTTTTCTTTATCCCTTCTACATTGTAAAAACATTGTGAAGACATCCAAATAACACATATTGAATCATGTAGTAACCAAGAAAGTGTTAAACAAATTAAAATATATTTCATATTTGAGATTCTTCATAGTAGCCACCATTTGCCTTGATGACAGCTTTGCACACGCTTGGCATTCTCTCAATCAGCTTCATGACGTAGTCACCTGGAATGCATTTCAATTAACAGGTGTGCCTTGTTAAAAGTTAATTTGTGGAATTTCTTTCCTTCTTAATGCGTTTGAGCCAATCAGTTGTGTTGTGACATGGTAGGGGTGGTATACAGAAGATAGCCCTATTTGATAAAAGACCAAGTCCATATTATGGCAAGAACAGCTCAAATGAGAAATGATAGTCCATAATTACTTTAAGATAGGAAGGTCAGTCAATACGGAACATTTCTAGAACATTTCTAGAGTTTCTTAAAGTGCAGTCGCAAAAACCATCAAGTGATATGATGAAACTGGCTCTCATGGGGACCGCCACAGGAAAGGGTGCAATGCAAATAGTCTGGATAGCCATTTGATTAGATGTTCAGGAGTCTTATGGCTTGGGGGTAGAAGTTGTTTAGAAGCCTCTTGGACCTAAACGCTCTGGTACCGCTTTCCATGCGGTAGCAGAGAGAACAGTCTATGACTAGGGTGGCTGGAGTCTTTGACAATTTTTAGGTCCTTCTTCCTCTGACACCGCCTAGTATAGAGGTCCTGGGCGGCAGGAAGCTTGGCCCGAGTGATGTACTGGGCCGTTCTCACTACCCTCTGTAGTGCCTTGCGGATGGAGGCCGAGCAGTTGCCATACCAGGCAGAGATGCAACCAGTCAGGATGCTCTCGATGGTGCAGCTGTAGAACCTTTTGAGGATCTGAGGACCAATGCCAAATCTTTTCAGTCTCCTGAGGGGGAATAGGTTTTGTTGTGCCCTCTTCACAACTATCTTGGTGTACTTGGACCAGTTTGTTGGTGACGTGGACACCAAGGAACTTGAAGCTCTCAACCTGCTCCACTACAGCCCCATCGATGAGAATGGGGGCGTGCTTGGTCCTCTTTTTCCTGTAGTCCACGATCATCTCCTTTGTCTTGATCACGTTGAGGGAGAGGTTGTTGTCCTGGCACCACATGGCCAGGTCTCTGACCTCCTCCCTATATGCTGTCTCGTCGTTGTTGGTGATCAGGCCGACCACTGTTGTGTCATCGGCAAACGTAATCATGGTATTGGAGTCGTGCCTGGCCTTCAAGTCATGAGTGAACAGGGAGTACAGGAGGGGACTGAGTAGGCACCCCTGAGGTGCCCCTGTGTTGAAGATCAGCGTGGTGCATGTGCTGTTACCTACCCTTACCACCTGGGGGCGGCCTGTCAGAAAGTCTAGGTTCCAGTTGCAGAGGGAGGTGTTTAGTCCCAGGGTCCTTAGCTTAGTTATGAGCTTTGAGGGCACTATGGTTTTGAACGCTGAGCTGTAGTCAATGAACAGCATTCTCATATAGGTGTTCCTTTTGTCCAGGTGTGAAGGGCAGTGTGGAGTGCAATATAGATTGCATCATCTGTGGATCTGTTGGGGCAGTATGCAAATTGGAGTGGGTCTAGGGTTTCTGGGATAATGGTGTTGATGTGAGCCATGACCAGCCTTTCAAAGCACTTCGTGACTACAGACGTGAGTGCTACGGTTCGGTAGTCATTTAGGCAGGTTACCTTAGTGTTCTTGGGCACAGGGACTATGGTGGTCTGCTTGAAATGTTGGTATTACAGACTCAGACAGGGAGAGGTTGAAAATGTCAGTGAAGACACTTGCCAGTTGGTCAGCGCATGTTCAGGGTACACATCCTGGTAATCCATCTGGCCCTGCGGCCTTGTGAATGTTGACCTGTTTAAAGGTCTTACACTCAGCTGCGGAGAGCGTGATCACACAGTCGATGCTCTCATGCATGTTTCAGTGTTACTAGCCTCGAAGCAATCATAGAAGTAATTTAGCTCGTCTGGTAGGCTCGTGTCACAGGGCAGCTCTCGGCTGTTCTTCCCTTTGTAGTCTGTAATAGTTTGCAAGCCCTGCCACATCCGACGAGCGTCGGAGCTGGTGTAGTACGATTCGATCTTAGTCCTGTATTGACGCCTTGCTTGTTTGATAGTTCGTCAGAGGGCATAGCGGGATTTCTTATAAGCTTCCGGGTTAGAGTCCCGCTCCTTGAAAGCGGCAGCTCTATCCTTTAGCTCAGTGCGGATGTTGCCTGTAATCCATGGCTTCTGCTTGGGGTATGTACGTACAGTCACTGTGGGGACAATGTCATCGATGCCCTTATTGATGAAGCCAGTGACTGATGTGGTGTACTCCTCAATTCCATCGGAATTATCCCGGAACATATTCCAGTCTGTGCTATGAAAACAGTCCTGTAGCTTAGCATCTGCTTCATTTGACAATTTTTTTTATTGACTGAGTCACTGGTGCTTCCTGCTTAAATTTTAGCTTGTAAGTGGGAATCAGGAGGACAGAATTATGGTCAGATTTGCCAAATGGAAGGCGTGGGAGAGCTTTGTACACGTCTCTGTGTGTGAGTAAAGGTGGTCTAGAGATTTTTCCCTCTGGTTGCATATTTAACATGCTGATGGAAATTAGGTAAAACGGATTTAAGTTTCCCTTCATTAAAGTTCCGGGCCACTAGGAGCGCTGCCTCTGGATGAGCATTTTCCTGTTTGCTTATGGCGGTATACAGCTCATTGAGTGCGGTCTTAGTGCCAGCATCGGTCTGTGATGGTATGTAGACAGCTCCGAAAAATACAGATGAAAACTCTCTAGGTAGATAGAGCTGTCATGATAAGCTGTCGACCACACTACCTCAGGCGAGCAAAACATCGAGACTTACTTAGATATCGTGCACCAGCTGTTGTTTACAAATATACATAGACCACCACCCCTTGTCTTACCAGAGGCTGCTGTTCTATCCTGCCGATACAGTGTATAACCCGCCAGCTGTTTGTTATCATGTCGTCGTTCAGCCACGACTCGGTGAAACATAAGATATTACAGTTTTTAATGGCCCGTTGGTAGGATATACTTGCTTTTAGTTCGTCCAATTTATTATCCAGCGATTGTACATTGGCCAATAGTACAGATGGCAACGGCAGATTAGCCACTTGTTGGCGGATCCTCACAAGGCACCCCGATCTTCTTCCGCAAAATCTTTTCCGTTTCTTTCTCCTACGAATGACGGGGAGGAGGGCTTGTTCGGGTGTCTGGAGTAAATCCCTCTTTTCCGACTCATTAAAGAGAAATTCTTTGTCCAGTTCAAGGTGAGTAATCACTGTTCTGATTTCCAGAAGCTCTTTTTGTAAGGGGTGCGTAACTGGTGGCAGAGAAGTCAGACGCAGGAGAGCAGAACTGGGTAATAACCGGAGCAGTTTAATATTCAAAACCACCGGCATCCAGAATAACAACGTATGGGTACAAAACCCGTCGCGCACCAGACAACAATATGCACAAGCACTTACAACAAACAATTCCGCACAAAGACATGGGGGGAACAGAGGGTTAAATACACAACACGTAATGAGGGAATGAAAAACAGGTGTGTGGGAAAACAAGACAAAACAAATGGAAAATTAAAAATGGATCGGTGATTGCTAGAAGACTGGTGACGTCGACAGCCGAACACCGCTCGGTCATAAGAGACGGTAGCAGCAACAGTATGTACAAAATAAGTTGCAAACAATGCGGAAAAACAAACAAAATAATAATAAGAAGAGACTTGCTTGGGCCAAGAAACACAAGCAATGGACATTAGACCGGTGGACATCTGAACTTTGGTCTGATGAGTCCAAATGTGAGATTTTTGATTCCAACCGGTGTCTTTGTGAGACGCAGAGTAGGTGAACGCATGATCTCCGCATGTGTGGTTCCCACCGTGAAGCATGGAGGAGGAGGTGTGATGGTGTAGGGGTGCTTTGCTGGTGACACGGTCTGTGATTTATTTCAAATTCAAGGCATACTTAACCAGCATGGCTATCACAGCATTCTGCAGCGATATACCATCCCATCTGGTTTGCGCTTAATGGGACTATCATTTGTTTTTCAACAGGATAATGACCCAACTCACCTTCAGGCTGTGTAAGGGCTATTTGACCAATAAGGAGAGTGACGAAGTGCTGCATCAGATGACCTGGCCTTTATAATCATCCAACCTCAACCCAATTGAGATGGTTTGGGATGGGTTGGACTGCAGAGTGAAGGAAAAGCAGCCAACAAGTGCTCAGCATATGTGGGAACTCCTTCCAGACTGTTGGAAAACCATTCCAGGTGAAGCTGGTTGAGAGAATGCCAAGCGTGTGCAAAGCTGTCTTCAAGGCAAAGGGTGGCTACTTTGAATAATCTCAAATATATTTGTATTTGTTTAAAAAAAAATGGTTACTACATGATTCCATATGTGTTATTTCATAGTTTTGATGTCTTCACTATTATTCTACAATGTAGAAAATAGAAAAAATAAAGAAAAACCCTTGAATGAGTAGGTGTGTCCAAACTTTGACTGGTACTGTATAGTGTATCCATTTTTAGCTCATGTGATGCCACATGCCAAATATATTTGAATAATGTGGAATCCTGATTGCTATTTAAATATGACAATTGCAATGATGTCAGAACTTAACTGGAAAATAAACAGTCACTGAGATGACACATCAGTGGTTGCCCCTCCAAAAACCACATTCATTCCATTGAGTTACTTCCTTACGGCCTATGTAGGCTATTTACTTGGAGCCGCTTTGAATTATAGCCTGTGATATGGAAGGTTTTTAGGAAAAGTAACAAAAAGACACTTTGTGTGCAATACATGGGTGTAGTAGTACAAAGACCAATGGAGCTAGGATGTTTTTGTAACAACCAATGTAACCATCAACAACAAGCAGTTTTCTCAAGTTGAAGTTATGAGAAACAATATGAATCCACCTCACTGTGACTGATTTCTCAATCAACACCGACAGATGCCCATATATGAGTCTGACTAGACTGGTATACAGTCATTTATACAGTCATTTGGTGTCACAGTGGAAGTGCAGAACATACCAACTACGTATTTAAATATGTCAATTCGGTATGTGTCCGAAGGCTGCATTTACACAGGCAGCCAAATTCATATATTTCTTTCCCCGAATTGGTCTTTTGACCAATCAGATCAGCTCTGAAAAAGATCTGATGTGAAAAGATCTAATGAGATTGGTCAAAAGACCAACTAGAGGAAAAAAATATCAGAATTGGGCTGCCTTAATGTACACCTCTCCAAGTACTTATGTTGACAATACCTGTAAGACCACATTGCAAGTGCAGCTATAGGCCTTCGAATACAGGTCACACACAAACACATTATACACCTTGTAAAATGACATTATAAAGGGTTATACATAATTATAATAAGTTATAAAGAATTATACCTGGGTGCTTTAAGTAAAGTGTTACTGAAAGGAATTCAGTCAAAATAATACATTTCCTGTGCTTGTGCTGTAAAACTGTAATTCACTGATTTGAAAGCAAATTCCTAGTAGGCATCCACTATATGCTTTCACCTATCATGTATCCTTAGATCAGAGCAGATGAGCGAGAGGATGCGAGGAAAGGAAGCCTTTATAGACTATTGAGACGCATCCTAGGACGAAACATAACAGGTTAGTGGGTGATCCACCAGCTGATATTGATCTGTACCAACTGAAGGACTGTGGCCTCACTGATGTGTAACCTGGCCAGGCCTCACCCTTCCAATTCAATTCACTGTGTGTATTATAATAGCACATAACCGGTCATGTAACAGGCAAACAAAGCCACTGGCAAAGCTATCTGAGAGATTGAGGCCAAGCCTCTAAATAACAGCCATCACTGACAATAAAGATTCCTATAACAAAGGTTTCTATGACAGTAAGTACACAAACTACTTTTTGATTCATCAGTGAAACATATAATAACAAAAGCTGTTGAAAAGAGGGGGAATGTAATTGGTGACTGGCCTGGTTCCAGATCATCACTGATTTAGGGACAGTTCGGGAGTTCCCTTCCCTTGAAGGAGCCCCAAACCGTGACAAAAGGCACTTCAGGAACGCATGAGATTAGGGGTGATAATCTGGTTATATAAATGGATTAGATATCCAGAGGTGAATAGAGAATCAACTCCAAAGGGACCTGGTGTTGATTCACAAAGAAAACCCTGGAGGGGACCATCTGGGACCACTTCCTGACTATGATGTCAGCGACTGCTTATTGGGTGGGGGAACCAGCCAATTGACTGATTATTATCTGATAATTGACAATGATGGACAGAACCTTTCATTTATGTTAAGTGATGCTTAATGGCATTGTATGATGTTTCTCTGCTATTATGACATATGATCATTCACAGGCTGGCTTTAGTGATTCCATACTTAAGATTTAGCTAGTTTGTGGATATTAACTAAAGAAAGAATTGCAAATGTTGCTTTTATTGTTTATATATGTATATCTTCAGTTTATCCATGGACAATATTATTTTCACACGCTGGTAGGATATCCGTGTATACTGTATATTAAATCAACTCTTCTATTCTATCAACTGAAAATAAACTGAAACAAAATAAACTGAAATATTCTGAAAACCAAAATTGCCCAAACATGGCCAGGAGGAGAGCTTCCACCCCAAATCCAGCTCCCGAATCCTAACAGCCAGAGTAACATAGAACACCATTGAGCAGTAATACCCTTCAACTATGATGGATCTCTGTCTCCAATCTACTCCGTGGGTAATCCTATGATGGGGGTTTTCAGTCATGTAATAGTCAGGGGGTGTCCTGACCAATCGGGGTCTGCAGGCGCGCGGCCAGGGCTAGGGAGAGGCGTCGTAGCGCCCCCTGGTGCTGGGGGAACTCCTGCTGGACGCGGTGCAGGATGGTGGTCACAGCGTGCAGACGCTCCTCCTGCCGCTGCAACGCAGGCTCCAAGGCTTCGCTGGTGGACAGGGCACTGTAGCGACCCTCACGCACCGCTTGGAGCTGCTTGGCCCGGCCCTGGAGGGAGACCAGACGGGCCAGGTTCTAGAGAGAGAGAGAGAGAGAGAGAGAGAGAGAGAGAGAGAGAGAGAGAGAGAAAGAGGGAGGGAGAAAGGGAGGGAGGATAGAGAGAGAGATTAGGTGTGAGAGAAAGAGAGAGAGCGAGACAGAGAAAGGAAAAGAAGGATGGATAAGGGATTAAAAAAGACATGAGATGAAAAGAGATATTCAAATAGCTATGCACAGTGCGAACCACGTCTCAACTATGGATAACAATACATTGGGCAGGAATAATGTTGAGAGTGAATGGGTGAATGTGTCTACATCGTGTACCCTCTCCTTAGTGTCCTGCAGACATTGGAAGTCTGAGGTGAGGACAGTTCTGGCACTGTGGAGCTCTCCCAGCTGCAGCTGTTTGTCCCGCAGACTGCAGCTCAGACTGGCCTGGCCCTGCTGCAGCTCCCTGAGGACCCCGTCACACTCCTCAGCTTGCTGTTAGGGTGGGGAGACACACACACACACACACACACAACAGACACACATATTAAGCATATACAGTACCAGTCAAAAGTTTGGACACACCTACTCATTCAAGGGTTTTTCTGTATTTTTTATTATTTTCTACATTGTAGAATAATAGTGAAGACATCACAACTATGAAATAACACATATGGAATCAGTTAAGAACAAATTCTTATTTACAAGGACAGCCTACTCCTTACTCCCCAACGGGGATTTGAACCCCGGTCTCCCGCGTGCCCCGCATTCTGTAGTACAGACATGGCCTGCTCTCCCTTATGTAAGGAATTAGGCACTATTCCACGTTTACTACAGTATGTATTGTAGGCTGCACAGTAGCATATATGGAATCATGTAGTAACCAAAAAAGTGTTAAACAAATCAAAATATATTTTATATTCTTCAAAGTAGCCACCCTTTGCCTTGATGACAGCTTTGCACACTCTTGGCATTCTCACAACCAGCTTCACCTGGAATGCTTTCCAACAGTCTTGAAGGAGTTCCCATATATGCTGAGCACTTGTTGGCTGCTTTTCCTTGTGTTTCTTGGCCCAAGCAAGTCTCTTCTTATTATTGGTGTCCTTTAGTAGTGGTTTCTTTGTCATGAAGGCCTGATTCACACAGTCTCCTCTGAACAGCTGGTGTTGAGATGTGTCTGAAACTTGAACTTTGTGAAGCATTTATTTGGGCTGCAATTTCTGAAAATGGTAACTGTAATGAACTTATCCTCTGCAGCAGAGATAACGCTGGGTCTTCCTTTCCTGTGGCGGTCCTCATGAGAGCCAGTTTCATCATAGCGCTTGATGGTTTTTGCAACTGCACTTGAATAAACTTTTATGGATTGACTGACCTTCATGTCTTAAAGTAATGATGGACTGTCGTTTCTCTTTGCTTATTTGAGCTGTTCTTGCCATAATATGGACTTGGTCTTTTACCAAATAGGACTTTATTCTGTATTCCACCCCTACCTTGTCAGAACACAACTGATTGGCTCAAACGCATTAAGAAGGAAAGAAATTCCCCAAATGAACTTTTAACAAGGCACACCTGTTAATTGAAATGCATTCCTGGTGACTACTTCATGAAGCTGGTTGAGAGAATGCCAAGCGTGTGCAAAGCTGTCATCAAGGCAAAGGGTGGCTACTTTGAAGAATCTCAAATATAAAATGTATTTCGATTTGTTTAACACTTTTTTGGTTACTAAATGATTCCATATGTGTTATTTCATAGTTTTGATGTCTTCACTATTATTCTACAATGTAGAAAATAGTAAAAATAAAGAAAAATCATGAATGAGTAGGTGTCCAAACTTTTGACCGGTACTGCACGTACTGTACATACACACAGGAACGCACCCCCACCAACACACCAACTGACCCAACGACCGACACACCCACTTCCACACACCCACACCCCCACCTTCTGTGTGTCCAGTATCTTCCGACGCAGGCCCTGCAGGATGCCGTGGAAGTCGGTGTGAGTGGGCTGCTTGCGGTCGGTGCGTGCCTGGGCCTCACTGCGCATCACAATAGTCTCCCTGCGAGCCACCACTCCCTCCATCTCCCTCAGTAGGCGCTCCTGCTGCTTCATCAGCTGACCGTATCGCACCTGTAGGGACACACCCACATTGATACTTGATTCTTACTCCCAGCACACAGCACTGATTCATTACCCAGTGAAAGCATTGGAGGGGGGGGAAACAGGTGCATGAGTATGTGAGGTGTCCTACCTATTCCACATTTGGTGCGCTAAGGAATCAAATCAAACATGATTTGTATAGTACATTGAAGGCAGCAACACAATGTTGTCGTTTTCTATATGGCGATATAGTGTATCGATCTATAGTAAGTGAAAGATTGTGTGATGTGAGAGTTGCTCTTGGTTTCTCCAGTGTGTGATGTTACCTCCATCCGGTGGATCTCAGCCCTCATGGTGCGGATGTCTCCCTGGCCCACCTCAGAGTCCACAGCCGACCTGGTCTCTCTCACCAGCTGGGTCTTCTTCTCCCACAGCATGATCTGACGCCTCAAACACAAATGCACGCACACAAACAAACATCAATCAAATGTATTTCTAAAGGCATTTTCACACCGGCCGATGTCACAAAGTGCTCCGCAGAAACCCAGCCTAAAACCCCAAGCAGCAAGCAATGCAGATGTAGAAGCATGGGTGAACTAAACAAAAACACACACACATAACACAAACATGTGAAACACACACACACACACACACACACACACACACTTGAATGAGGACAAGATACAGACAGACAGACAGACAGACAGACAGACAGACAGACAGACAGACAGACAGACAGACAGACAGACAGACAGACAGACAGACAGACAGACAGACAGACAGACTACTGTTTGACCCACTCTGACTCCACCAGACTGTTGAACAGCCTGTCCTTCTCCTCCTGGATCCTCTCTAGCTTCATCTGCATCTCAATGGAGTCTCTCTCTGCCTCCTAAACACACAACATTACAGTACACAATGGTGTGGGGGCAATATGTCATATTTAAGTCTATATACAGTATGTCAAGCATACTGCCCTTTGATTTGGTAAAGAACCTTTGATCTGTTGTAATGGCCAGGTATATCTGATTAATGTGGTATTTCGTTTCCTGACACAAGAACAAGCCTGTTGGTCAAAATCTATCATGGAGTATCAGAAATTGCTTTCTGTCTAGACAGAAGTCAGATTTTGTAGTGAAAAAAACAACGTAGTTATTGCGTTTTGCTTTTGTAGGGCAATATAGAATGCAGTGGTTTAAGACTGAAACGGACATATTTGTATGTGTGTGTATTTCACTGAGGGACTGATGAACACCAGAAACAGCCCCCACCATGAACCCCCCCCCCCCCCCCCGTCACCAGTCTGACCTTGAGTCTGTGCAGGAAGTCAGTCTCCATGACGACGTTGCCCTGCTCCAGGGCCTGGTGGAGATGCCTGTTCTCACTCAGCAGGGAGTTGAGCTTCAACATGTCCGCCATCAGCTCCTTCATGTGTCTCTCCAGCTGGGCCTGCTCACGCTGCTCCTGTTGTATCTCACCTGGACGGGAGGCAGCGGAGAGGTGGGGAGTCCATAGGTTAGCGTGTGTTTGTTAGGGTAGGGTCACAAAGACCCCAAAAAGGGTGAAGTGTCTTGAATTTTGTTTCAGACAGGGCGTGTTTGAAATTGCTCAGTTCGTTCACAATGCCTGGAGGAGAAGGATACATGTACTATTTGTGTAGTGGAGCTAGATGGTAGCCGTACTGGCCAGGATTATTGTATGCTGATCATTTGGAAAATGTTATTTTATTCTGTAGTGTCTTGTAAGCCCATGTGGGCTAGGTACCGGTAGGTGTATGACACTAGTGTCCGTAGTGTGAGCAGGGCGGTGCTCCAGGCCCATTTCTCCATGGTCAGTGTATGTGCGCGCCCGTGTGTGTTACCGTACTCTCGGTGCGGACTTTCCTCTGCTGTAGGATGGTGAATTGGGTCTGCAGTGTGAGCAGGGCGGCGCTCCGGGCCTGTTTCTCCTGGGTCAGTCTCACTAGTTCCCCCTGCTGCCGCAGCCAGAGCTGCTGCTGCTCCTTGATCTCTCCTCCCACCCCCTCCAGCTGCTTGGTCAGAGTACTGGCCTGGATCTCCAGCGGGCCCAGGTCCTCGTGCTGTTGACGTACGTAGGGACGTGATCAAGACAACATAGAAAGTCAGGAAAATGTGAATTTTTTTCAAAGCTGAAACATTTCAAATCCATTCTAGCACCAGTCTTATTGTAGAGGATGGTGCTACCATAAAAATAGAATACCATTCTAGATCTGTAGGTGCCACCTATTTTAGATTCAGTACCTATAGTCCTTTATTCTAAGGGAAATAAACCCAAAATGTTCAGTTGGTTACTGGTCAGTGCTTGGTTGTACGTTAACTCTCACCCCAGTGCTGGCGATGAGCTGCTCAATCTTCTTGTTGTAAACGTTGATGGTGGCCTGCTTGCGCTCGATGACGGTGACGCACTTGGCGATCCTGGCCTCGCTGGCGCTGAGCAGTTTGTTGCGGCGGCTCATCTCCGTCTCCAGCGAGGCCAGGGCGCGGGCCAGACCCTCCAGACGCAGGGTGACGTTACTGCTCTCCAGCGTCACCTCCGCCATTTCGTTCTCTAGCCGGGACAGCTGGGTCTCCTGGTAGGGTGAGGAGAGAGAGAGAGAGAGACGCACACACAGAGATTGGTTCGAACACAGAGATACATTGCACTAACAAAGTTTCCTATGTAGCATTGTGGTTGTTGTGGTTTTCAATTGGCTAGCTCAAGTTATATCAATGTTCATATTATATAACAACCAGATGAAACTCCTTCTGTACTGTAATTCTACAAAGTCCCCCATTCTTAACACATCTCCACAATATGATTGACAATACACTGCTAAATAGTTTTTGTAATATTATGAATTACTTGAAAACTTTTTTTAGTTAACTAGGCAAGTAAGGTAAGAACAAATTCTTATTTACAATGACGACCTACCCCGGCCAAACCCTCCCCTAACCTGGACGACGCTGGGCCAATTGTCCACCAACCTATGGGACTCCCGATCACGGCCGGTTGTGATACAGCCCAGGATCGAACCCGGGTCTGTAGTGACGCCTCTAGCACTGCGATGCAGTGCCTTAGATCACGGCGCCACTCAGGATCCCCAAAAAATACGGCGACCAACGCTCACCTTCTCCCTCTTGTGGGCGGCCATCTTGTCGGTGAGGCGTCGGGAGTACTTGGTGGCCTTGTCGTGGGTGAGATGCTCCTGCATCTTGGACATGATGCGGTCCTCCAGCTCCATGCGCTGCACCCACTCCTTCTCCGTCTGCTTCCTCAGGGAGGACACCTCCACCTGGCTCACCCCACACTCCTGGAGAGGGGGAGGAGAGAGGGGAGATGGGAGGGAGCGGGACAGAGGTTAGAAGTGTTTCATCATACTATCATCCACTTACATGAGTCCCGACAACAACAATACAACATTCCAGTCACTTCATATCGAGCGGATATTGCATTCAGAGGAGCCTGCATAGGGAGAGAACTATAGATACACCAAGAACAAATCAACTGTGGACTTGAGAAAAAATATAAGAAACAAATCACAATAAAAGCAAGTCTTTTGACATCACTGAGTTTTTATCCTTGATGATTCATTTCAATGTGTGTATTGTTGATTCCACCTGGTTAAAGCAACTTATACGCATTTCAAATGTGTCTAATAAAACCAATTCATTCACTCACTGTGTTGACGCGTTGCAGTGTCTGCTCGGTCTCCTGCAGGGTCCTCATGTAGATGCTGTACTGGACCTGCAGCGCCTCCTGCTGGCTGTGGCTGTGGGAGATCAGCTTCCTGGAGGTGGCGCTGTCCAGCTGGGTCCGGTTCAGTAGTACTGTCAGCAGCTCATTGCGCTCCCCCTCCCGCGTGACGGACTTCTTGAAGCCTTCGATCTCGGTGTCTAAAGAGCGGACCTGGTGGGTGGCCGTGCTGCATGGGGAGAGGGAGGGAGAGGGAGGGAGAGGGAGACGTGTACATGGTGGGATCACACAGGTGTACAGCATGTCCAGTCTCAAGGAGAACGTTTGACCAGAGCAGACCAGCAGGACTGATGTACAGCAAATACAAATTGTATTGTAAATAGACATTGGACAGTGGCCAATGTACATCTTGCCAAAAGTAGTGCATTATATAGGGAATAGGGTTGCCATTTTAAGTCTATCCAGTGTGTATTCTCTTCCACCGTGGTGTAGGCCTCGTCTCGTCATACCCGCCAGGCTGCTGTTGTACACTGTGTGGTGAGGTGTGTGTGTGTGTGTGTGTGTCACAGGCGGCTGGTGGTATCTTAATTGGGGAGGACGGCTCATAGTAATGGCTGAAACGGTATGAATGGAATGGTCACCAACACATCAACAGACGGTTCCCATGTGTTTGACAACATTCCATTCACTCCATTCCAGCCATTACTATGAGCCGTCCTCCCCTCAGCAGCCGCCTGTGATGTGTGTAGACTCTACACAGTGCTAGGCGTTTACCGGTCCTCACCGTAGAGCCTCCAGCATGGCGGTGTAGGCGTCGTCTCGTCTCCTCATGCCCACCAGGCTGCTGTTCCACTGCTGCAGCAGCTGCTTCCTCTCCATCCCCAAAGAGTCCATCTCCATCTGGGCCTGTATCGAGAGACACACAGGCAAAATGCACACCATTCACCACCCTTCCCCATTCCTTCTGTGTGTACAGCTTTTGTCTCAGCCTAAGCAGTAACACATTTTATTTTAAATACTTGAATCAGGTGTTATACTGATTGGCTGGAGCAAAAGCCTGTACCCGACCTGGAGTGGACAGTAGTGTACCTCAGAGAGGGCCTCCTTGGCTGCCCGGGTCTCCTCAGACTGGGCGATGGTCTGGACTTCATACAGAGCTATCTGCTCCGTCAGACGCTCCATGTGTTTGGTCAACCGCTCCACATACAAGTCCTGAGAGAGAGAGCGGGGGTAGAGAGAACGGTAGAAAGAGAGACATAGGGATGGTAGAGAGAGAGAGAGGGTAGAGAGAGAGAAGGGGGTGGTAGAGAGAGAGAGAAGGGTGGTAGAGAGAGAGGGGGTAGAGACAGAGAGAGGGGGGGGTAGAGAGAACGGTAGAAAGAGAGACATAGGGATGGTAGAGAGAGAGAGGGTAGAGAGAGAGAAGGGTGGTAGAGAGAGAGGGGGTAGAGACAGAGAGAGGGGGGGTAGAGAGAACAGTAGAAAGAGAGACATAGGGATGGTGGAGAGAGAGAGGGTAGAGAGAGAGAGAAGGGGGGTAGAGAGAGAGAGAGAAGGGTGGTAGAGAGAGAGGGGGTAGAGACAGAGAGAGGGGGGGTAGAGAGAGAGAAGGGGTGGTAGAGAGAGAGGGGGTAGAGACAGAGAGAGCGGGGGTAGAGAGAACGGTAGAAAGAGAGACATAGGGATGGTAGAGAGAGAGAGGGTAGAGAGAGAGAAGGGGGTAGAGAGAGAGAGAGAAGGGTGGTAGAGAGAGAGGGGGGTAGAGACAGAGAGAGGGGGTGGTAGAGAGAGAGAGAAGGGTGGTAGAGAGAGAGGGGGTAGAGACAGAGAGAGGGGGGTAGAGAGAACGGTAGAAAGAGAGACATAGGGATGGTGGAGAGAGAGAGGGTAGAGAGAGAGAAGGGGGTGGTAGAGAGAGAGAGAGAGGGGTGGTAGAGAGAGGGGGGGGTAGAGCGAGAGAGAGGGGTGGTTGAGAGAGACAGAGCGGTGGTAGAGAGAGAGAGGGTGGGGGGTAGAGAGAGAGAGGGGTGGTAGAGACAGAGAGAGGGTGGGGGGGTAGAGAGAGAGAGGGGGGTAGAGACAGAGAGAGGGTGGTAGAGAGAGGGGTGGTAGAGACAGAGAGAGGGTGGGGGTAGCGAGAGAGAGGGGTGGTAGAGACAGAGAGAGGGTGGGGGGGAGCGAGAGAGAGGGGTGGTAGAGACAGAGAGAGGGTGGGGGGGGTAGCGAGAGAGAGGGGTGTAGAGGACAGAGAGAGGGTGGGGGGGTAGCGAGAGAGAGGGGTGGTAGAGACAGAGAGAGGGTGGGGGGTAGCGAGAGAGAGGGGTGGTAGAGACAGAGAGAGGGTGGGGGGTAGAGAGAGAGAGGGGTGGTAGAGACAGAGAGAGGGTGGGGGGTAGAGAGAGAGAGGGGTGGTAGAGACAGAGAGAGGGTGGGGGGTAGAGAGAGAGAGGGGTGGGTAGAGAGAGAGAGAGGGTGGGGGGTAGAGAGAGAGAGGGGTGGTAGAGACAGAGAGAGGGTGGGGGGGTGGTAGCGAGAGAGAGGGGTGGTAGAGACAGAGAGAGGGTGGGGGGGTAGCGAGAGAGAGGGGTGGTAGAGACAGAGAGAGGGTGGGGGTAGAGAGAGAGAGGGGTGGTAGAGACAGAGAGAGGGTGGGGGGTAGAGAGAGAGAGGGGTGGTAGAGACAGAGAGAGGGTGGGGGTAGCGAGAGAGAGGGGTGGTAGAGACAGAGAGAGGGTGGGGGGTAGCGAGAGAGAGAGGGGGTAGAGAGAGAGAGAGGGGTAGTAGAGAGAGAGAGGGGAGGTAGAGAGAGAGAGAGGGTCATATAAGGAATCACTGTAATACACTGCCTGAGAAGATTTAGCCACAGTAACAAGAATGATTTGAAATTATATTTCTAGACCCTTAGCAACTGATCCAGGACCAGTTTTGCGGTTTGGCTCAGAACGGTTAACATTAGAACTAACATGCCAATCAGCTGATCTTGAATCAGTTGTAAAAGAACAAAGGCGTGTGTCCTGACCTGTTTGTGTTTCTGCTCCTCTGCCTGGGTCTTCTCAGAGTGGGCCTTGCGCGAGGCGTTCTTCATGACCGTGATGTCAGAGCGCAGGTCGGCGTTAACCTCCTGCATGTAGAACAGACGCAGTGCCAGGTTCTCTACCTCACTCTGCAGCTGGGACACTGAGGAAGGAGGTGATAGACGTAGTTAGGGACAGGAGTTTTTCCTGACTATGTCACCTGACCAGGAAAACCTTTATATCGTTATGCACTATTATAACTAGGCTAGGGTCCTGATTTTTGTCCTTGATTAGGTCAAGAAAAACTCCTGGCCCAAGCCATAGAACAGATATAGGATCTTAATTTGACCTATATTGTCACAGCAAAATAAGCGCATAATGTTGCTTGATCGGTGGTTAAGCTATCAGCTGGCCAAAAGTAGGTTACCTGAAAAGTGCAATACTGTTGGTGTTAGTGTGGGTTTTCAGTGAATTTATGTAAATCACAAAGCTTATCTGCATTTCCTGTGGCGCAGACAACAAAAGAGTGATCAAATGAAGATCCTACATCTGTAACAAAGTGACAACACCCTACGTTCACAGAAACTTGTGCTTTATGACTGTTGATGAGTCAATGTGTCTATGTTTCTTGAACAGTTGTTTAGTATTCATACAATCCTTGTATAGTGTCTGTCCCTATCAAGTCAGTAAGTGGTCTCAGCACAGAATGAAAAAAGACATACTAACTGTGTATCTTTATGGGTCTCACCGTGTGACCTCTGCTTGCCGGCCTGGCTGGCTGTGGTGCGGTACTGGCTTCGGACCCCCTCCAGCTGATCCTGGGCCTGTCTGCGCTGGGCGGCCGCCTGCGCGTTGGTCTCGTGACGGCCCTCCAGACAGGCCTGGAGTCTGGCCAGCTCCTGCTGTATGCCGTACAGTTCCACGCCCAGTTCCTCTCGGTGGTCGCTCTCAGACCTCTCTATGGCCATCTAGGGAGATGGGTGGAGGAGGGGAGGGAAAGAGAGCATAGGTTGGGGTCAGAATTGCATAGGGCAAATGCATTAGAAACGCACTGCAAGGCCTGTGGATGTATTTTTTTAATGTTATAACAATAGTGATTAATCCTTGTAAATCAATTGTTGTCGCTTATAGATCATTTCTAGTTGCAGATTAGCTTATTCTGTGTTTTGAAACGAAAGCACAGGGTCACGTTTCGAGATTGAGCCAAAACAAGTCAATGGCGCCCTCTCCTGGGAAAAGAGTGACTTCAAAAAGGGACCTATAAATGGTATGAATCATACTCTATGTATACTGTAAAGTGGATGTCCATGTTGGTTTGATTGTGTACCATTGTAAAGGATGAAGAGTCTTCGCTTCAGAAGAAGAGAGCTACTGTACCTTCTCGCGCATCTCCATGTTGAGTCTCTCCAGTTGCTTATGGAGGTGGTTCTTCAGTGCAGTCTGGAACCTTTTCATCAGCGGCTGCAGGCAGATAGGAGAAACCACAGTAAGACGTTCACCTGATAAGCACAACGGCGTTTGAACCTTAAGGTATTTCAAACAATGTTAGCAGTGATGTTAAGCGGGAAAACTGCTTTACGTGTTCAGGGTCCAGCACGATTAGCTCATCTTCCTCATCGCCCTCTTCCGCCGCCCTGCGTAGCCCGTCCCCATCGCCGTCAGAGAGGCGGACTGAGAGGTGCAATGAGGGGTGAGGCGGCAAGGGCATCGTTCCGTTATCTGGCACCCCAAAAAAAAATGTTTCATGATTCACTCCTCAACAGATACCGCGCTTGACAAGTCACAGCGCTCGAGTCAATTACAAAGGTGATAGAAATCAGTTAAAAATGTCCACCATTGTTCTATCCCTCCCTCTTATTGAAACCCAGCTGACCTGAGTTGCTGGCGGGGTTGAAGGCTGTGCCTGTACCACTGTTTCCTGACTGTGACACTGGGTAACCAGCCCCAGCCTCAACCTGCTCTCTGTCTGACTGCTCTGCTGATCCACCCTGCATGGACGACAGACAGGAGGACACTCAGGAAGTCACTTTTTGATCCATAAAGTTACAATACAAATAATAAAGTTGTTATATTTAATTATGTGCATTGGACCTAAATTGCCTAAATCATGTCTAAATCGTCTTTTGGGAATCATTTCATGATTTTGAATGATTACAAATAAAACGCAGATGATACAATATCATGAGAGTCACAAATCCTAACTTGAGAAACGTGTGCAAAAAACGTATCCTGTACTGTAGAGTAGAATCTTTCACAAACCTCCTGCACAGGTAGCACAGTAACCCCAGAGTCCTCTGCTGCCTCGTCAGCACCACCTGGCTGTTCATTGTACTTTCCCTCCTCCTGTGGCGTGGTTCCCCTCCTCTCCTCTTCTCCTCCTCCCTCACTTCCTCCACCCTCCATTGGACTCGTTGGGAACCAAGATGGTTGACTCTGTCACCACTACAAGGTTGCCTTTGTGACAACAACATTGGATTTCATTGCAGTCATGTAGGCAGGTAGCCTAGCGGTTAAGAGCTTTGGTGTCAGTAACCGAAAGGTTGCTGGTTTGAATCCCCCCCAGCCGACTAGGTGAAAAATCAGTTGATGTGCCCTTGAGCAAGGCACTTAACCCTAATTGCTCCTGTAAGTCTCTCTGGATAAGAGTGTCTGTCTGCTAAATAATGTCACCTGCTCTTTTAACGCCCTTTCATTGAAAGCCTTACCTGCTTCTTGAGTTAAGGCGTTGACTCTTCAGAACTAAAAGAAAGGTCAGAGAATGAAAATAATGTATTGAAGCAATAATGCAAATTTAAAAGTGAGCTGACAAAGCCTCCTGTCATCACCTGGGAAGACATGACAGAGTAGACACAAATATTTAAATATTCACTAACGTTATGAAGTTGAAGACAATCATTCATTAGGCCCTCATACTGCACCTTTGCTTAAACATGAAATAAGACAGATAGATACCAATGATTGCTATGCCTACGACGCGCATAATGTTTCTCATGGAATGCTGCTTTCCAATTGTCTTGAAGTTAGCGTGCTTATTCGTTAATATGCTATTAACGCTAACGTTAGCTAGATCACCTAACAGCTTAAAATACCAGAATGTTTTAAATGTTCTCGAATGCATAAGTTACTAAACCTTACGGTTGCTTTATCACCTCTTCAGCAACAACAAATAAACCTGTAGATTGTAGTACGAAATTGAATTTGCAAACTAAAAACAGCTAGACTCACCTCTGTTTGTTAGCCCGCCAGGCGTTGCTAGGAAACGATTAACTTCCGTGAAGGGATAAGGGGTAGAGCCTAGTCATTGGATAGTGCCGCCCCTGATGAATATTGAAATTTGTGGACGATTCAAACTTTGCAGTACATGGATTATCAGAGATGGAATTTGAACATTTTAAATATTGATGCATGGCATGCGAGTGTGGCAATTTAAATAACTTCAGTATATGACAAAAAATTGGTTCATTAAAAAAATCTTTATTTCAATCAAGAGCAAATAATTACAAAGCAAGTTGATATTTTATCATTTGTACCACAATACCATTGCAATTCAGTCGTACAAAATCGATAACAGAAAAGAACAAGGCCTGCTAAATCAACATTTGTAAAAAATAAAAAGGCATTATTTTAAAGAACTTCCTTTAGGGAAACTTGGTCTCTCCCAACTAAGAGACCAAGTTTCAGCCAAGCAGTAGACATGGATGAAGCTCAACAAATTTGTCCTTAAAAATCTAAATAAGCCATCTATTTGCAGAATCATCAACTCTTATTATAGAAATCTGATGTGCTATTCATATCATCATTCTGTCATTGTACATTGTATTTCAGAAAAGCAGACAAAGCGTTACAAAACATTCCAATTCCAACCTGGTACTAGACCTACATTCAGGTCCATAATTATTGGCGCCCTTGATAAAGATGAGCAAAAAGACCGTATAAAATAAATACAAATACTGAGCTATATTGTACACTCCAAAAAAACTAGGGAATTCTATTATTTTATACTAATACAATTGCTCAGGAGAAAGAGATTTTGCTTAACAAAAAAAAAAAGAAAAAAAAAAGAGGGGTCAAAATTATTGGCACCCCTGTTTTCAATAGTCTTAGCACCCTCCCCCTTAACAAGGATCTGGAAAGATTCTGTATGAATGAACGGTCCAAGATCCCTCCCACTGTCTTCTCCATTCTTTTTCTTTAAAGGCTCAGTGTCGTTGTCCTCACAAAGGTACGGTGCTGGAGTACTGAAAACGGGGGTGCCAATAACTTTAACACCTATCTTTTTGAGAATTGTTTTATTACTTTTTAAACTAACTCTTTTTCTCTGACCAATTGTGTTAATATACAATAACCACATTTTCAACAAAAAAATTGCATGCAATATAGCGCAGTATTTGTATCATTTATTTAAGTATTTTTGGCTCATCTTTATCAAGGGTTCCAATAATAATATTACCAACTGAATAGTCGATAAAACGAAAATTAAACAAGAAACCAATTAGAAGTAGAAGGAAAGTGAAAATGAGATATTCCTTCATCAACGACATTCTACAACAGTGCTTTAGTGTCCTGACAAATAAATGGAATGAATGGAAACACAAATAGGAATTCATGTAAACAAATCCAATGCTAAAACTGCATTTAAAACTTAACTGCAAAAATGAAGAAAAAACATAACAGTAGAGTATAGAAGGTGATTCAGACTTCAATAGTGATGATTTGAGACTACAATTATGTTTGAATTAACAGTTTATTTGAATATTAATGATGATTTTGGCAAAGGGCACACTACATCATTTAGTTTAACTCTACCAAAGTGTCATTTAGCACGTCTGGCAAGGGGGCTCATTTCCAAGCATTGGCAACTGTTGATGATGGCCATTTGAAAATACATAAAACAAAATAAAATAAAAAATACATAACACTTCCTATATCATTTGAAAAAAATACATGAAAACCTATGTGGTGCCGAGTATGACAGGAATGGTCTCAACATGTGCCATGGGTATTGTACATGCTAGAGAGAGCATAACCCAATAGCACTGCAAATATGCAATACATGTCTGTAGATACCATTTAATTAATAGTGTTTACAAGGAAAACATAAATCAAAACTTGTTTTAGTTGTGCAATACTTGGCATACCCCAATCAACATAATCCATGTGATTGGTTAGGAATAGTTTCCATTAAACAAACAATAAAACAGTCCAATGTCAATATAGCCATACATACATTCAACAAAAGTGTTAGGCCCATTATGTACACCTTTTCAGAAATACATATCTTTACATTGTATATATATTTATACTATTTTCTCATTGCTCACCTCATGTCCATGTCCTTAGTTAGCAAGGAACTTGCATAGGCATTAGTGAATTAAAGACACGTGTTGCCTAGGTAATGACGACTAACCCTATAGCATTGGCTTCCAGAGAAAATTGAGGGGAGGGGCTTCATATAGCTGCTTCCATACAGATATGGACACAGTGAACATTTGCATATAAAGAGGTGTGGTGTACAGTTAAGAGGGGAATACTGTAGGTAGAACTTTCCCCCTTACCACTGCTATAGGGTCAGACATTTTCTCATCCACAAAATGGTTAGGATTTGGGGTAATCTGATTCTAGACCTGTGGTAAAGGGGAACTTCTACCCCGAGCAGTAAGAGATGTGGGGTCACAACGCAAGTGTATATACTGTTAGTGTTCACCTCGACAAAGCATAGGGTGCATTTGATGCCTTATATCATATGGCAAATAATACATGTGACATTGTCAAAAGTATGCACTCCTGCTTTTTCACACACATGCACTCTCTTGCAGACACACCCGTACAATAACAAAAGTATAATCTAGCGTTTGCATGTCTCATTCAACCATTTAATTTCACTTTATTCTCTCTCTTGATTTGGGTCCCCAAACAAAAGTTGTTTCCTATCTAGGACGTAAGGTGAACGGTGAATGCGAAATAACCATGTGTTCATAGGACACTGTGTAACCTTATAACGCACAAAAACTCTCCACACCGCTCCACCTATACCACAAGTGTCTAACCTGCCCCTGTCAAAGGTTGTATCACTGTTACATTTGTGCCATTCTGAGAAAAATCTACTTTTCTAAATCTGTTCATCCTACACATTAAAAAACAGAGCAGAAAGTGAGTTTTTATTCTTAGTGTTTCTCCTTCCTGGTTGGTTGACTGACCTCTGTCTCGTTCTGTCAGTGAGCTTGTTAAAGGTCAAAGTTCATCTGATGACAGAGGTCATCCTGTTCTGCCAGTGACAAAAAAGACCCTTGGGTATGGAGCTATTGCAATGTCAATGTGGTAACAGAAGTCTTTTTGTATGTCCTTATGCACCAATAGGCTTTATACTACTACAAGGCCCCCTGGCTCCCATTCTAATTCACACGTTTCAGGCAAATACTGTAAACAATCCTTCATATGCCATTAGAGGCGCCCCCCTCTGTTTCGGAGGGCTCTGTTTCCCTCTGGGTCGTATCGGCTGTGGAGGTGGAGGGCGTTCCAAAAGAGCGGGGGTCCATGGCAGAGTGCATGATGGTCAGCCACAGGTCGTCCATGTTTGGCATGACAAAGATTTTCTACGTCGGAGAGAAGATGGGAGAGATTCAGAGATGTTACAGTTGATGTAGTATGCTGACATACAGTTTGGACAAAGTACGGTATTACGCACACACAGGCATGCAGACACACACACACATACCTGAAACTCCTGGTCCAGTTTCTTCTCGATCCAGTCGGTGACGTGGGCCAGTGTGACCTCTCTCTCTCCCAGTTTGGGCCGAGCCTTCAGCTCCAGGTGGGGTGGACTCCTGAAACCATACCTGCGATTCAAAACAGAGTCAACAAACACACTAGAGAAACACCAGAGTGTAGATTTCAACTATATCAGATCATGCAGCACTGAGCCATGTTATTGTACTATGTGGGCAAGTTAATGGTAAAAGGTTATTCAGAATAATAAGGCACGCAAAATGTTAATTTTCCAGGGATGTGATCAGTCACCAGCAGAGGGCACAAGTGCATTGCAGAACATAATTAACTAATGCACAAGTATGCCAACAAGTGTTTGATCGACACCCCTATAATATTATACTAAAGTGTATTCATTATGTATTGTGGTGGTATGAATGTGTTGGGGTTTAGCATATCCTGTTGCTGGTCAGAGGTATGATGTATAACTATATGAAGCTGTTTAGAACATACCATATCCTGTCAGTGGGCGGGGGTGGGATGTTGACGGCCAGCGTGCCCCTGAGCTCCTGTACCTCCACGGTGAGCAGCAGGGGCGTGTTGGACACCTCCTCCATCTTCTTCTTGATGAACTCCGTCTCGGTGGCCTTCTGGAAGTACTTGGACTTGGCGATCTTGTCCACGAAGCGCATGATCTTACTGGGCTGGCGGCCCCCCATGTATCTAAAGGAGAGGAGAGATTTAGGGGTTGTACTTTGTCGCGCAAATCTACCTTGATTTATGTAAAAGTCTGAATTACGTGAAAGTCTGCATTAAGATCAAGTCTGGATTACATGAAAGTAGTACGGAAAGGTACTTTAAAGGTAAACAAGGTAAATAATCAGGGTAAAAGTAAATACTCACCCCTCTGCTCCAGGGACGTCATTGGTGACCTCTGAACTATCCTCTTCGTCTGAGGACCCAGCACTGGATGACTCCTCATCACTGTCAGCTAGGCAGTACGTCCGTGGTCTGTACCTGGCGCGCACACACACACACACACACACACAATTCAGTATGGATTCATCCCCATTGTTTTCAGAGGGAAAGCTGACTCTTAGAACTACAAAGCCTGTTCATACGGTGGTTCCACCTTTAAAAGTTGCGAGCTTTCACCTCGGGACTTAGAGGTACCCAGCATCACGGCTTCATTGCTCCAGACCACCACAAGGGGGAGTTAGAGCCCTCATTATGCATTTGGGTCCCAAGGTTTTTATATGACTAATCATATCGAGTGGTTCCAATGACAAATTTGATGCGAGCCACCCGTCCCTGGTGACTATCTTCAGCAAAGATGGCTGACAAAACATTACGGTGGAAGCAAATGTAAGTAGTTATAACGTCATAACGAGTCAAGCAAAAAAATGTACAATTGAGAGGAATATGTTAGTTAATGTAGAGACAAACGATTGTGCATATTTTTTTGTCATAAAGTTAATTTGACGAAAATCGCTATTTAGCAGGTTTTTTCCCCCAGTCCTATCCAATATCAGCTGTATCAAACTCCATTCTTTGAATGATGCTGTGTCTGCATGTATGTATTACAATTATACACTTCAAAAGTCTTTACCACTCCTGCTCCTGGGACATCAATGATTACACATTGTAACTATGCAATAGACCAGAAACATGATTTAAGTAAAGGCTGATTTGTAATTCATATATACAGAATAAAAAAACAGTACCTCCTGCCAGCACGCCCACAAGCGTGCGGAATGACGCATGGAAGAGAGCGAGGAACGAGATTGGAGTAACAATCCAGGCTATTTGCTCTGAGACCGACATAATAATGTAATGAAACAAGCAGGGAGCAGGTTTCGAAGGCCAGAACACTATCAACTGTGCCCAAATGTATTAATTGGGGTTGGGGCCGATTGTGGCTAAAAACACTATCAATTGGAATCTTTAACAGATATTAATTTAGAGTCCTCCAATCCTCTAAATGTAATTATTGGCGGAGAGTCACATCATTGAATTATAATTTTTTCTTCAATATACTGTAGGCCTACCATAGGCGAAATGAGTCTCACTAGTGTTGAGTAATGTGTTGTTAAAAATGGTGTTGGTCTTATTTATTTAAAGAGCATATAAAAAGTTAGAAGCATAAGCCTACAACTATTTTAGCACCGTTTTGCACTGCTCTGAGGCAAGCATGGGGACTGGTCTTGATAAATCAATGAGATTTTTATTTTCACTTAATCTCCATTTGGGTATTGGTTAAACAAGAATTAGAAAATTAGGGTGCAGAAATGTAATACTCTTAGTGTAACCTTTATTTAACTAGGCAAAGACAGCCTACTCCTTCCTCGTGCCCTGCAGTGATTCTTTAGCTAAATAACCCAGTACCGTACTGCCGACCGTCACATTGTACAGCGCCATATTTTCCGCTCCAGCAAGTACCAGTCAAAAGTCTGGACACACCTACTCATTCCAGGATTTTTCTATATTTTCTACATTGTAAAATAATAGTGAAGACATCACAATTATGAAATAACACATATGCAATCAGTTAAGAAGAAATTCTTATTTAGAAGGACAGCCTACTCCTTACTCCCCAACGGGGATTTGAACCCCGGTCTCCCGCGTGCCCCGCATTCTGTAGTATAGACATGGCCGGCTCTCCCTTATGTAAGGAATTAAACACTTTCCCATGTTTACTACAGTATGTATTGTAGACTGCACAGTAACCTAACAAACAAAACACATTTTGTTAATGAAATGATAAAAAAAAACACTTTCAAAATGCAGATGTTGATTTAGTTATGGATCCATAACAAATTACTATGGGAATAAATATCACTGATTTACAGAAATATTGGAACAAAGCTGTCTATTTAGAATCCTCCAATCCTGTAGCCTACTCCTGACCGTCACGTTGAACAGCGCCATATTTTCCATTCCATCCTAACGTAAACCCTGAGGGTTTCGTTTTTCCCTGAATAGAAACACCATAATATTAATCAAATTAATTAAGCCAAATTTCTTAAAATCAATCCCATATATTATGTTATTACAAAAAAAGGTTTTAAATTCTCTAGTAATGCCAATACGGAATACTATCAAATGCTTCTCAAAGATTCCCTCTGGTGGTCAAACGATTGAGCAGTGTTTTCCACAAGTACATAGAGTAGCCAGAAATGTAGTGTGTAGTTTCAAGTTTCAACAAATGCCCACTCATGATATCATTTTCCCAGGTAAGCATAGGGTAATTTGTAGTTAACATTTAACTGTGCAGGTTGGGAAAGTTTTTCCATCTACCAGAAGACTGTTTCTTTAGCATAATCGCTAATGATTTACACAAAGTGGTAGACCCCTGCACCACACACAGAGACGGGCATTTTCATTGCCAGTTTAGAAAGTTGCATTGATGCATTCTGTTCATGTCTTATGATAAACTTGGTCAAATTAATTCAATTTCAATACATTTCGTTTTTTTTTTTTTTACATTGTTCAATTCCATTTTCATGCCTGCATTTCGCGAGGGCCCTAATTATCATATTTGGACCAGAATGAGGCTACCTATTGTTCCTGCAATGATGATTCACCATCTTCATCGAGTGTTTTCATAATTTATCTGCATACAAGAGCCAAAAGGCCTAGGCCTACCAGTAGCCTATGAAAATTAGGGAGCCAAATGAACGACTCTCTCACCGATGCAATTCGGTAGACTACACTGACTGACGAGTCACTCACTTTAGCGTCACTGTCTGGTAAGCCCCTACATCTTATGAAAGGAAACCTAGGAAATCCTTTGGTTTACTTGTCCCGATGCGATACCATGGACATATAACCAGAATGCATAATTTATGAATGGCAAAGGGATATAGGAGAAAGACTTTATTCAGTCAGATCGACACCTATGATAAGCCAGTAAACACTTGCTGTTCTGTTATCAATCAATGCACAGTAAATAGCGTACAATGCGCCACAACTCCGCGTGGCTGTCTATGTGAAACACCCAACATAAAATAAATGAATGTGTCATAAATTAAAATAGGCTAAGTCGTGGATTTTGACTCATCGTTACCACTTACAGTTGAAGTCGTAAGTTTACATACACCTTAGCCAAATACATTTAAACTCAGTTTTTCACAATTCCTGACATTTAATCCTAGTCAAAATTCCCTGTCTTATGTCAGTTAGGATCACCACTTTATTTTAAGAATGTCAGAATAATAGAAGAGAGAATGATTTATTTCATCACATTCCCAGTGGGTCAGAAGTTCACATACACTCAATTAGTATTTGGTAGCATTGCCTTTAAATTGTTTAACTTGGGTCAAACGTTTTGGGTAGCTTTCCACAAACTTCCCACAATAAGTTGGGTGAATTTTGGCCCATTCCTCCTGACAGAGCTGGTGTAACTGAGTCAGGTTTCTATGTCTCCTTGCTCGCACACGCTTTTTCAGTTCTGCCCACAAATTTTCTATAGGATTGAGGTCAGGGCTTTGTGATGGCCACTCCAATACCTTGCCTTTACTGTCCTTAAGCCATTTTGCCAAAACTTTGGAAGTATGCTTGGGGTCATTGTCCATTTGGAAGACCCATTTGCAACCAAGCTTTAACTTCTTGACTGATGTCTTCAGATGCTATTTCAATATATCCACATAATTTTCATTCCTCATGGTGCCATCTATTTTGTGAAGTGCACAAGTCCCTCCTACAGCAAAGCACCCCCACAACATGATGCTGCCACCCCCGTGCTTCACGGTTGGGATGGTGATCTTCAGCTTGCAAGCCTCCCCCTTTTTCCTCCAAACATAACGATGGCCATTATGGCCAAACGGTTTTATTTTTGTTTCATCAGACCAGAGGACATTTCTCCAAAAAGTACGATCTTTGTCCCCATGTGCAGTTGCAAAGCGTAGTCTGGCTTTTTTTATGGTGGTTTTGGAGCAGTGGCTTCTTCCTTGCTGAGCAGCCTTTCAGGTTATGTCGATATAGGACTCGTTTTACTGTGGATATAGATACGTTTGTACCCGTTTCCTCCAGCATCTTCACAAGATCCTTTGCTGTTGTTCTGGGATTGATTTGCACTTTTCGCACCAAAGTACGTTCATCTCTAGGAGACAAAATGCGTCTCCTTCCTGAGCGGTATGACAGCTGCGTGGTCCCATGGTGTTTATACTTGCGTTCTATTGTTTGTACAGATGAACGTGGTAATGTTTGGAAATGGCTCCCAAAGAACTAGACTTGTGGAGGTCTACAATTTTTTTTCTGAGGTCTTGGCTGATTGCTTTTGATTTTCCCATAATGTCAAGCAAAATTGCACTGAGTTTGAAGATAAACCTTGAAATACATCCACAGGTACACCTCCAATTGACTCAAATGATGTCAATTAGCCTATCAGAAGCTTCTAAAGCCATGATGACATTTTCTGGAATTTTCCAAGCTGTTTAAAAGCACAGTCAACTTAGTGTATGTAAACTTCTGACCCACTGGAATTGTGATACAGTGAATTATACGTGAAATAATCTGTCTGTAAACAATTGTTGGAAGAATTACTTGTGCCATGCACAAAGTAGATGTCCTAACCAACTTTCCAAAACTATAGTTTGTTAACAATAAATTTGTGGAGTGGTTGAAAAACGAGTTTTAATGACTCCAACCTAAGTGTATGTAAACTTCTGACTTCAACTGTATATTACATAGGACATGCACATTCACGAGCATCCGCTCTCTACCTACTCCGTGTAAAGAAATTGGACTGCAACCAGAGATCTGTATATAATGACGAGATGCTCGTGTCTCCGCCCTAACAATGGGAGTTGACAGGCGAGAAGCGTAGGTCCAAAATAATCACTTAGAAACGCATTGGGATTATTTTGGAAAGATTTTGGTGAGAGTGAAACCTCTCGCTTCGCATGTTCCTCTCTGCTGCGTTTCTCTGTCATCGCTCGCTTCGTGACTGACAGGCGCCTATCCTATCAATAGCTCTTTAGAAGATGCATATCGTTCATTTGAGTGCGACAGGGCTCGACAGACTAGCGAATTTCAACTTTTAAATGAAAAGTAACGTAGTTAATATGAAGTGGAAAATGTAGCAAGCTGAAAATGAGTCTGTAATCGGCTGATTAGCCGACAGCTTCAGCCGGTGCTAATGGAAAACACTGAGTATGGACTGATGCATCCTCTTGAGATCCCCTTTGTTTTAGAATTCGCATGAGGACACACAGATTCTGAACACTGACAAAATGAACCCATTCACAATGTCAGATAGATGGGATGGAAGCTATATGTAATGAAATGACCACAAAAACAGATTGAAATGGAACGAAAATGGAAATGAGAAGGCCCCAGAGAAACTCTGCACTCACCAGGTGAAGAGAATATCCATGTAAGGGTGCGTCCAGGAACGGAAGGAAGGAAGGACAGAGAAAAAGGTGGTGTACAGAAGACGAGTTAAAAGAGAACTGTTGCTAAGCCCTGACCCCGTGGAAAGCTAATTCTGTCACTATCATGCGTTCAGAGGAGGAAAACATTGTGAACCTTTAACAGTTGTTTCAAGAAAACCAAAACGTCAGTGCAAATTTGTCGACAAAGCAGCTTTGAATAAGGTTAATTTCCGACTGGACAGTGAAGAGAATGTCTCATACTTCCCATACACTGAGTAGGCTACACAAACGTTTACTGTGGAAAAACAAGGTTATTCCACCCTTTGCAACCACCCTTGAGAGCAATTATGTTCATTAAATGTTTCATAGTTAAAATACTGTTAACCCTACACCGTAAACCTATAATGAACGTTTATAATCATTATTAGAGTAAGGCACACACCAGTCAGTGTTGTGTTTAGTGAGGACCGTTCCTTTCCCTTACCCATCTTTGCTGATGTCTCTGATGCGCATACAATCGCCGTCCTTCCCCAGTCTGATCAGGTTCATCTTGGTCTCCAGGGTCATCAGGAAGGAGCCGCTGTACGAAATCTCCAAGTCAAACCACAGACCTGGGGGAGAGAGACAGACAGATGTAGGTCAGTGTGAGTATGTGTGTGGGGCGGGGGACGACAAGTTTGTGTGTCCGTGTGTGTAGTCGCAGTTACACATCTCAGTGAGTGTTTAGAAGAATCACAATGGAGTGGAAGAACGCACATCAGATGATCGTTTTGACAAACCAAACTACTTCAACCAGCTTTGATCAGTAACCTACCACCATTGACTGTAGAATGAAAAATATCAGTGCTGAAAAGCAGCGCTTCAGGTAAAGTAATTGGAAACTACACTAAGTGATGAACTTTCCAGATCTGCAGAGCCTAAAAGTTGAGTAGATCTGGCTAAAGGTTCTCAGTCTGTGGCGAAAGCTCCAGGACACTATCCTTCAGTCTGCCATTCACTTCTGCCTCCCTCCCTCCCTCGCCCAGTCTTCCTCGCTCCCCTGCCTCTTCCCCTCCCACTAGCATCTCGGACCCCCATGTTCATCCCTCTCTCAAATCTCCCTCCATCTTTCTCTCATTGCCTGACAGTGGAAGAGAACCGAAGTGAGGGATACAAAAAGAGAGAAAGAGAGAAAGAGGGAGAGATCACAGGACCCTTTGAACAGAGGGGAAACAGTTGGACACCGTGCGATACCCCTCATAGGGCTCGTTTGATGTCAGCGGGGTGCTGCTCGCTGTATAAACATGGTTCTCTTCTGAAAGCCCCAGCCCTGCTAATCTGGGTTAGAGAAATCTCCTATCAAGGCCCCGGCCCAAAGCCCCCCTCGCATGGGTCAAGCCTGGGTTCTCCGACAGGGGGCCCATCACACACAATATTACACAGCAGCACAGTACGTCAATACACACTAGCACATACACGGTAACACACACACACACACACACATCATGGAACTGTACTTTGGGAGAGTGCTACTTTACACCACTAGGGGGCACTCATGGGTTGATAGATGATGCAGACGTACGTGTGTGTGTGTGTGTGTGTGTGTGTGAGAACACACACTTTCTCTTGGCAACACAGTAAGACTTCCCACTAACACACCACTTGTACCTCTCCTACAGCAAGAATGATGGGAATTCTATCCCTCTTAATCAGACAGTCAATCAATAGATGAAACACTGACACATACAGTTAATTCGGAAAGTATTCAGACTCCTTCACTTTTTCCACATTTTGTTACGTTACAGCCTTACTCTAAAATTGATTAAATTCAATTTCTTTCCTCATCAATCTACACTCAATAACCCAAAAGACAAAGTGAAAATAGAAATACCTTACTTACATAAGAATTCAGACCCTTTGCTATGAGACTGGAAATTGAGCACAGGTGCATCCTGTTTCTATTGATTATCCTTGAGATGTGAGGGATAGGTGAAACTTTGCCCTAGTCAGGATCGAGGGAAAGATGAACAGAGCAAAGTACAGAGAGATCCTTGATGAAAAACCTGCTCCAGAGCGCTCAGGACCTTCAGGACATATACGTCTCATGTCTGAGCCGTTGAATTGCGACTTCCCTTTATCTCTATACTGACGTTTAGCTTGTTTGATTACCTTGCGGAGTGAATAACTACACTGTTTATATTCTGCCATATTACCAGTCACCTTGCCATGGTTAAATGCGGTGGTTCGCACTTCCAGTTTCACGCAAATGTTACCATCTATCCACAGTTTCTGGTTAGGGTAGGACCTCAGACTAGGTGAAAGGTTCACTTTCTAACAGACGGAAGCCACAGTAAAAAAGGAACATGACAGCACGCTTGGAGTTTGCCAAAAGGCACCTAAAGGACTCTCAGATCATGAGAAACGAGATTCTCTGGTCTGATGAAACCAAGATTAAACTCTTTGGCCTGAATTTAAAGCCACAAGGCTGGAGGAAAACAGACAACATTCATCAAATGGCCAATACCTTCCCTACGGTGAAGCATGGTGGTGGCAGCATCACGCTGTGGGGATGTTTTTCTCATCGGCAGGGACTCGGAGACTAGTCAGGATCGAGGGAAAGATGAACAGAGCAAAGTACAGAGAGATCCTTGGTGAAAACCTGCTCAGGACCTCAGACTGGGGCGAAGGTTCACCTAACAGGACAACGACCTTAAGCACACAGCCAAGACAACGCAGGAGTGGCTTCGGGGACAAGTCTCGGAACGTCCTTGAGTGACACAGCCAGAGCCCGGACTTGAACCAGATCGAACATCTCTGGAGAGACCTGAAAATAGCTGTGCAGTGATACTCCCCATCCAACCTGACAAAGCTTGAGAGGATCTGCATAGAAGAATGGGAGAAATACCCAAGAACACTTGAGGCTGTAATCACTGCAAAAGGTGATTCAACAAAGTACTGAGTGAAGGGTCAGAATACTTATGTAAACGTGATATTTCTTGTTTTCATTTATAAAAACAAAAAAAATGAAATATTACATTTACACAAGTCCTCAACTGGCAGCTTCATTAAATAGTACCCACAAAACACCAGTCTCAACGTCAACAGTGAAGAGGTGACTCTGGGATGCTGGCCTGAGTGATGCCAAACTTTTGAACGGTAGTGTATACACACACACTTCAAAAAAACATTTTTTTATTTATCATTATGGGGTAGTGTGTAGATTGATGAGGGGGAAAAAAACTATTTAATCAATTTTAAAATAAGGCTGTAACGTACATTTTTTTGGGGGGAAAGTTAAGGGGTCTGAATACTTTCCGAATTGGAGACTCATATCCCCCTCCAAACAGCGAAGCTCTGTACGAGTCTGTAATTGAATAACATACATTCTCTATATCACATAGTCTTCTTTATCATGGCGTGTCACAGAACACTGAGTACAGAAAGAGCACTGAAGGTGTCCTGTATGGCACTACACTGCTTTGAAATAAGAGATGTTAGGCCTACTTACACTTAGAAGAAACTTGATAGCTAGACAGACAAAGTTTCAGTACAAATGTAATTAGCATTGAGTATAATATTCATTTTCAATTCGTATTGTAAAAGTTATTTATCTAGGACTATGCTTGAGAGAGAGGAAAATCATAAAGAGAGTAGCATTTGAGTTGAAAGCTCATAAACCAGCAAGCCATCAATGTGCCGGGCTGACCTTTAGCCTCACTGTTCATGTTGCTTTCACAGAAACATAGCAGGTTGAGAAAACGAGGAACTATGCATGACAACCAACTAGTGACACCATACACCTACACTCCCAGAGGGAAGGGTTGGAGAAGCTGTGCTTCTTTCTCAACACCGTCCTCTCCAAGCCTGAACGCTAGCTGTGCTAAGTGACCACAAGGCAGCCCTGTGACACCAGAGGCACGCAAACGCATACAAACACACCCCATCCCTGTCCAATCAGACCTACTCCGTCCACATCCCCATGGTGTGAAAGAGAGAGAGCCCAGGGACTTGTGGCCCTTGCCTAACCCTGTGTGGCCCTGGCGGGCCCTGGTGATAATAAGGCTGTGTCCGACAGCGTTAGGGAAGGCAGGGCTGATAGCGTGGGGAGAGGAGCCCCAAATCGCTAGCTGCGAGAGCAGTATAGAAAGGCCAACTCTGGCTTAATTGGGGTGAGCTGGCCTGGTGACGAGTCAGACGAGCGGAGCACTCCCATGCATACAGGCTCAGAGGAAGGAAGGATACCAACGTGAAAGCACGCAGGAAAGTACACACTCTGGCACAAAAGCGAGTGCACGTATGCACACACACACACAGAGAGAGAGAGACAGACGTTGGTCCTTAGGTCCACCCTCTATTCCACTGCCAGGGAGTTTTATTGCTCGTGGTTTCCCAGCAGTTCCAGTAAAGGCAGAAGGCAGAGACCTTGAGCTGCCTGGAGGACAGGCAGGGTGCACACTACAAACTGGGCCTCTAACTCCCTGGATTATATAAATGTTTCTTTAGAATGTAAACTAGAGGAATATTTTCCTAAAGAAACATTATAGATGCATACACATGTTCCAATGCAAATTATTCAAACGTTGGTGGATTCTAGAAATTATTTGTCTGTTAACCTGCACATTGCCAGTTCAGCTGTGTGTTAGACTCAGTCTAGAACAGTGGTATTCAGTGGTTAGGCTTGGGGGGGGGGGGAAATTGGCACTGCAGTGGGGTTGCCAAAATAAAAACAATATTGAAACATGTTTGAGAGACGAAAACGTAATGAATTAAAGGTTATTTGTTGATATAAAATGATGTTTTCCAGCTATATTCGACAGCAAATTGTACTGTTAGTGAGAGTTAAACATTGACCTAATCTCTACCTACTTGGGGGCCTATTTTGAAACGGTTAACCAAGTTGCAGCATATGATCATTACTAAGTAACATTTGGTTGCGAGATAGTGGGACTCTGTAACCTAGTTGGATCGAACCACCATATTATTGACAACATCTTACATTGCAAAACATTACATTGCATAAGCTCAGGCAATAAAACAATATTTTCCCAGAAAGCTGATTACTCCTTAAACCCATAACAACTCACAAAAAAACAATTAACCCAGAAAAAAAATTGATGTGTTCATTCTTATTGGAAAAGTACAAGTAGCCCCTCCTCATTTCACTCAATGCTTTTCTGTTTGGTGACTAATGAACATAACCCAGTCCTCCTGAGTGTAGTGGAAGTGCATTCCTCCAACTCTGATCCAACAGAATATGTTCCCCTCTTAGCCTGTGGTGGAATCCATTTCCTCTGTCATTAAGTCACATCGGAGCGCGGGGCGATAGAAATGACAAAACAGTGGTGGCAGTGACTCACAGAGGAACAGCAGGGAGACACCGAGAGACCTAGACAGAGAGTGTTTGGCAAAAAGAGGAAGAAACAGAATGAGGGGAACAGAGAGAGGGAACAGAGAAACTGGGAGAATTAAAGATGGGTACTGTAGAAAGACAGAGAGATGGGTAGAAAGAGAGAAAAGCGACAATCCGAATGCCAGACACAGAAACACACATGATTTCACTAGTGTTCATCTCTTCCTGTCTGTAACTCAGGCCCATGGGAGAAGCAGATTCAAGACTGGGCCCTAGCCAATTAGAGGCTATAGGAGGGCCATGCCCCAATGGAGTGGGGCATTCAGTGGGCCAGTCGTCTTTGGCCATTACTAGAATGTAAAGTACCTAATCTACATATCATATGACGCCATCTCTCCTAATATTTACACCCTAATAAGATGCAGGAAAATCTATACTGTGGGGCGTAAGGGTGTATGTACCCAGAAATGACATGTGATGTGTACGCACCCAATAATGATAACCTACTGCGCAAATACGGAAGGTAAGGTGCTGGATGGTTAGATGTTACGAGAGATACACTGCTTCTGCTAGAAAGCAACCAACCGACAGTCACTCTACCAAAGTGAAGGCATTTACTAGTAGTAATATTCATATTATGTACTGTCCAAACCTACGCTCAACTGTGATATACAAACGGCTGCGTGTTTGTACTGAGAAGCTGGTTGTGCAGCTAACAGCCAAGTCTATGACCCCTCTAGTGTACCTCAGCCTTTATTTACTCAGGTCTAACAGATAACCATGTGAGCCACTCCACTCAACAGCTCAGGACTTGATTACATTATACTTAGCAAGGCATTTGCCCACAACACACATTCCATTACACTAGCAAAACAGGCTAAACAAGAGCTTCACTAACATACTATGTTATTCATCGATAACGTTGTCTATGACTGATAACTGAGTGAGGATTGGGTTGTCTCCTGTGGAACATAATGATCTAATTCTTCTTATTAGATCTATTCCTTGATAATGTTGTCATTTTGTGATATTGAGTTGAGCCATTGCCCCTACTGGGATTGCACATTCTCCCTCTGTTGATGAACGCAACGTTAGAATTCCTATTCTTAGATAATGCTTCCATTCTATATTGTAAGACTAAGTCATCACCGACACGGACCAGTCTGGCGTCTTGTTCAATTAATCATCTATTCCCATTACTTATCGATCGTGTGTGTGTGTGTGTGTGTGTGTGTGTGTGTGTGTGTGTGTGTGTGTGTGTGTGTGTGTGTGTGTGTGTGTGTGTGTGTGTGTGTGTGTAGCCCCAACCCTTTCCAAACGTTTATCCTCTTTCGCCATCATAGCTTTTTCTAATGCTGAATGAATGACCAGCCTATAGCATGTCGTTGTGATCATTGCTGTTAGCATGACCCGGCTAAGTGGCTATGTAAAAAGACACTTGTCTTTTGTTGTTGTTGCTGCAGTTGTTAGCGTTAGCGTTGTGGCCCTCACCATTGTCACGGTTGTTGTTTGCGTTGTTATCTCTGCCGTTACTGTGGTCTCTTGGTTGTTGTTAGCTAGCATGACATTGTTTCTGTCAGTGGCGTTATTGTTGGCACTTAGCATTGTTAGCATTGCTATATCTGCCGTCACTGTGGTCTCTTGGTGGTTGTTCGCTCTGTCAGCTAGCATTACATCGTGTCTGTCAGTGGTGGTGTTGTCCCCTGGTCCAGGGTTTACGACAGAACCGGTGAACTCAACACAGAGCCATAATATTAGATTCTTATTAGGCAGAGAAATGGAGGGGTGGGGAGTAGTCACAAGACACACCGACACTTCCGTACTAGGACAGAGCCGAGTGTGGAGTGTGTGTGAAAAGAGAGAGAAAATGTACACGTGTTAAACAGTAGCGTGACATGTGCGAGTAACCAGAGGATGTAAATCAACAGTGCGCCATACATGTGTGTGTGTGGGGGTCGCGCCTGCGCGAGTGTGCGTGTGTGAGACAGACTGTGTGTGGACCTGTGTAGCACTTTAACTCATATCACATGAGACCACACTGCAGATAAGAAAACTTGAATTCCTGTACTGATGTGACTCCAACCAAAATGTTAACATATTAGACATATTCATACAAAACACCCACGCTCACAATACTGCCCTTATGCTTATAGAGAGCCATGCTAGACTGAATCTATGGTTCATGCCTTCTCGTAAGGGGCCATCCTCAATGAAAGAGTGATTCTAATAAACAGATTGCACAGCACAGCCTCTGCCACGATGGCACCACGCAGCGGAGGGGATCAATGGGGCGGTGTGAAGTTGAATTCAACCCTGCTAATAGCACATTGCACAGTGGGAGCCTGGCTGAGCGAGTGTGTGTGTGTGTTAGTTGCACAGTATGTGTGTTTGAGTGCAGTTTTTCTTCACTGGTCAGGATTTGGTTGATGGAGAGTACAGTAGCACACGTCCAGGGTTCTTACCTTGAAGGTCAACTGAGGGTTTGGAGGCGCCAAGGATTCTGGGAGTGGCCACGCCCATGTCCAGCTCTGTCAGGGTCAGCTCGTTCATGAAGTAGGGGAGCTGGGGAAGAAAGAAACAGTCAAGTAGATGACACACACACACACACACACACACACACACACACACACACACACAAGTTAGAGGTTGATGGTAACAGGCCACTAATTCACTCCTTCTACATCTCCCACCATCTACCAGTCATTCTCATCTGCCACAAAGGCCCCAATCGACTCCCTCACGCCGGCTAGCTGAGACAACAAGACTAACAGCCAACATCACCACACGACATTGGGAATAGGACCAGACGAAGGGCAATCGTGGGGCTAGTAACAACCCCAAAGATGAAACATTGGGGATAATCGAAGGACCAGGATACAAAACAGGGATGGAGAGAGAGAGAGAGGAATGAGGTTCTCTCCCTGAACCCAGTGTGGAGTCTCTGAGTCCTGTGGCGGGGCTGCACAGCGGAAGTGGCTGACATTTAGAGTGTGTGTGTGTGTGTGTGTGTGTCCCTGCAGAGTCATAAGGATCCACTGTGAGGCATAAGTCCCCTGGTCTCTTTTTATTTGCGTTTTGGCATGGCTCCTTCTCGCTCTCTACCCCTCTTCCCTCCTTCCGAGCCAAATAAACCTCATCTTCTTCATCCCTTCTTTTTTTGCCCTTTGATCTGCTCTGTTGAACCAGCTCAGTGGTAACAGAATGCAGTACAGATACAACAGTGTAAGAATGCTCTTTTAAACACATCAGCCCTTTGTCACAACAGGGTCATAGATGAGAGGTCAAAGGCCACCCACCCGGATCTTGCTGAGTTTCATCTGGATCTTCTTGGAGACCGCGTCGGCCCAGTAGGGCTCGCCCAGGAAGTCCCATGCCACCCGGCCAATCACAGAGTTCACCCAGGCAACAGGCTCCTCCTCCCCCAGCATAACGACAGGGCCAAAGCTGCTGCTGCTCTGCAACTGGTAGGTGGGTACACAAGAAGTGAGATAAACACTAACTTAAGCACAATTGTGTACTGTAATTTGATTTATTTACAGAAATGATGTATAACAGAGTATAGTAGAGTAATACAAAAAAAGAAAAGAGAAATAAATAAGAGGGGGTTGAAGGTACACCTTCTGGCCCGACCCAGGGCTACTCTGTGGACTCTGGACTACGGGACTAGCGGCAGCGATGGGGGTGGCAGTAGCAGTGGCAGTGCCAGTCTCGGGGGGTACCAGGGTGGCCATGTAGACACTGTAGTCCAGTAGGGACTTGGTCTTGGCTGCTATGCCTGCTGTTGAGTCCCTGGTCCTGGGCTGAGACGCTAGCACCTCGTCCAGACTGCTCCGGCTGCTGCTGCGGCTGTGGGAGCTCAAGGCTGCCACAGGGGTCAAAGATCAACAAGATAATAGAATGATGCAGCTGGATCAATATATTGCATGTGCATTATGAAATACAAATGTGGTCTTGCACTTTCCTCAGTCGCTTTCACATTGTCACACTATATTTGTGCAAGCATGCTAGCGCCAGACACGTTGAGTCAAGCGATAACGTCCTGTAAATAACTAGTACGGAAGAATGTGTGTGTAAGTGTGTGTGTGTTGGTCCGTGAGTGAGTGTGTGTGGCACCTGGATCCATCCACTCACCAGTCTTACTCCCCTGCAGATCGGTGACTCTCTTCATCCCTGTCTTGGAGGGCTTGGAGGCCAACAGGATCCTCCGGTGCCACTCCTCCTTCTCCCTCCCCGTCCGACCAAACAGGTACAGGGTCAGTTCTGGACCACTGGACCTTTTGGCCTCCTCCGTCCCCACGGTCTCCTCTCCTGTGGCTGTGGTTCTCTCGTGTGTGGTTTCGCTGTGGTCACCCTCTGCCTTGGACATGAAGTCGTCCTGCTTGGCCAGCTCGATGCGGATAGGGTACTTCTTGTTCCACACGCGCTTCCTGGCCAGACTCTGGGGCACCAGATATATCTAAAGAGGGAATAGAATATTTGATTGAGTTGGGTGTGTCTGTGTGGGTCTGATGGGAACTTAAATTGAAGTTGAACTGTAGTGGATATTTTAAATTAACAATGAGGAGAGACAAGGTCAATCACCAATCAGGATATTAACATTATTAAAAACGTATCGATAAAAGGGATCTGGTCACACCACCCACAAAGTGAATAGAGTGAGAGTTCACCGAGTGGATTGAGCCTCTGGGTAATATACTATATAGGTGCAACATCAGAGATGACATACAACGGTTCCGGACACCAACCCCAAACATCCTGTGCCAGACCTTGTCCCCAAAATGCAAAGATCGTGTTGTTTTGTTCAGTACTAAGAACATTTGCTGTTACTTAGTCTCCACCTTGCTAAAAAGGGAACAAGGGGAGATAATAATATCCCCCAAGGCCCAAGTACTAACGCACAGACATTGTGGAGACAAGTGATTGGTTCCCCATTACTCACGCCGTCCCCTGGGGCGGCAGGTAGCCTAGTGGTTAGAGCGGTGGGCCAGTAACTGAAAGGCTGCTGGATCAAATCCCCGAGCTGACAAGGTAAAAATCTGTCGTTCTGCCCCCGAACGAGGCAGTTAACCCACTGTTCCCCAGTAGGCCGTCAATGTAAATAAGAATTTGTTCTTAACTGACTTGCCTAGTTCAATTTTAAAAATCCCTTCAAATGGTTTGTAATAGGTAAAGACACATATTCACATATGGAAACAATGTTCCCTTCTGAACTCTGCCCTATTCTCTTTTTGATATACTGCTTATCAACAGGGTCATGTGACAGACAAGCCTGACTTCTCCCCTCTCTGGGCCCCCAGGTGACTGAGGCCCATATGAGGGAGGAAGTGCAGCCGAAGACATTCTAATAACAAGAGATCAACAGCTCAATCATAAGCATATTCTGCAGATGAGACATCTTAAATATCTACGTTACTTAGCGATTTCTCCTTTCTCAAAACCCAAACCTGACACCAAAACCAAGACCAAGTATACACATCAAGTATATTATATGTATTATATAGTAGATGGTGACACATGTACCCAGAACCCCTCCCCGCCCATATCTGATCTTGGGTCAATTTTCCACTTTAAATGGTTAAGGTTAGGATTGGGAAAGGGAAGCTGATCCTAGATCTGTACCTAGGGGAAATGCACCCACCTTGCTGTCAGTGAGGTCGTAGATCTTCTGGCTGATATAGGTGACGTCGGGCTTGGGTTCGTTATGCGTGGCCCGCCGGGCGATGTTGCGGTTGGGTGTGGACAGGCGCAGGATGGAGCCCTCCAGTCTCACATACACAGAGTGGGTCAGAGTGGCGTGGTATGTCTCCGGGTCGTAGTTCACTATTTCATTCATCCAGCCCTGCAGGGGGAGATAGAAAAATCCGTCAGGTCAATCAATGGACAAACCAATGGAACAATCAACCAATGACACATTAAACCAATCAATCAATTAACATATCTACTTTGTATGGCGCAATAAAATTATTTGTACAGTAGACTATACAGTGCATTCGTTAAGTATTAAGACCACTTTACTTTTTCAACATTTTTGTTAGGTTACAGCCTTATTTTAAAATTGATTAAATAGTTTTTTCCCTCATTTATCTACACACGGTACCCCATAATGACAAAGCAAAAATAAGTTTTTAGAAATGATTAAAAAAAGTATAAACATTTAAAAACTGAAATATAACATACAGTACCAGTCAAAAGTTTGGACACACCTACTCATTCCAGGGTTTTTCTTTATTTTTACTATGTTCTACATTTTAGTATAATAGTGAAGTCATCAAAACTATGAAAACACATATGGAATCATGTAGTAACCAAATATGTAATATTTTAGATTCTTCAAAGTAGCCACCCTTTGCCTTGATGACAGCTTTGCACACTCTTGGCATCCTCTCAACCAGCTTCATGACGTAGTCACCTGGAATGCATTTCAATGAATAGGTGTGCCTTGTTGAAAGTTAATTAGTGGAATTTCTTTCCTTCTTAATGCGTTTGAGCCAAGCAGTTGTGTTGTGACAAGGCAGGGGTGGTATACAGAACATAGACCTACTTGGTAAAAGAACAGCTCAAATAAGCAAAGAGAATAGACAGTCCATCATTACTTTAAGACATGAAGGTCAGTCAATCTGGAAAATCTCAAGAACTTTTCAAGTTTCTTCAAGTGCAGCCGTAAAAACCAAGCGCTATGATGAAAGTGGCTCTCATGAGGACTGCCACAGGAAAGGAAGACCCAGAATTACCACTGCTGCAAAGGATAAGTTCATTAGAGTTAACTGCACCTCAGATTGCAGCCCAAATAAATGCTTCACAGAGTTCAAGTAACAGACACATCTCAACGTCAACTGTTCAGAGGAGACTGCGTGAATCAGGCCTTCATGGTTGAATTGCTGCAAAGAAACCACTACTAAAGGACACCAATAATAAGATGACTTGCTTGGGCCTAGAAACATCAGTAATGGACATTAGACTGGTGGAAATATGTCCTTTGGTCCGATGTGTCCAAATTTGAGATTTTTGGTTCCAATCGCCATGTCTTTGTGAGACGCAGAGTAAGTGAACAGATGATCTCTGCGTGTGTGGTTCCCACCATGAAGCATGGAGGAGGTGTGATGTGTGGGGGTGCTTTGCTGGTGACACTGCCAGTGGTTTATTTAGAATTAAAAAGGTTCACTTAACCAGCATGGCTACCACAGCATTCTGCAGCGATACACCATCCCATCTGGTTTGCGCTCTTAGTGGGACTGTCATTTGTTTTTCAATGGGACAATGACCCAAAACACACCTCCAGGCTGTGTAAGGGCTGTTTGACCAAGGAGTGATTGACTGCTGCATCAGGTGACTTGCCTTCATAATCACCCGACCTCAACCCAATTGAGATGGTTTGGGATGAGTTGGACCGCAGAGTGAAGGAAAAGCAGCCAACAAGTGCTCAGCATATGTGGGAACTCCTTCAAAACGGTTGGAAAAGCTTTCCTCATGAAGCTGGTTGAGAGTATGCCAAGAGTGTGCAAAGCTGTCATCAAGGCAAAGGGTGGCTACTTTGAAGAATCTAAAATCAAAAATATTTTTGATTTGTTTAACACTTTTTTGGTTATGACATGATGCCATCTGTGTTACTTCATTGTTTGATGTCTTCACTATTATTCTACAATGTAGAAAATATTAAAAATAAAGAAAACCCTTGAATGAGTAGGTGTGTCCAAACTTTTGACTGGTACTGTAAGTATTCAGACCCTTTACTCATACTTTGTTGAAGCACCTTTGGCAGCGATTAAAGCCTTGAGTCTTCCTGGGTATGACGCTACAAGCTTGGCACACATATTTGGCAAGTTTTTCCCATTCTCTCTGCAGATCGTCTCAAGCTCTATCAGATTGGAAGGGGAGAGTCGCTGCACAGCTATTTTCGGGTCTCTCCAGAGATGTTTGATCGGGTTCAAGTCCAGGCTCTGGCTGGGCCACTCAAGGACATTCAGAGACTTGTCCCGAAGCCACTCCTCCGTTGTCTTAGCTGTGTGCTTTGGGTAATTGTCCTGTTGGAAGGTGAACCTTTTCCTCAGTCTGAGGTTCTGAGCACTCTGGAGCAGGTTTTCATCAAGGATCTCTCAAGGTACTTTTCTCCATTCATCTTTCTCTTGATCCTGACTAGTCACCCAGTCCCTGCCACTGAAAAACATGTTGCCCCCGCCATGCTTCACCATAGGGATGGTGCCAGGTTTCCTCCAGGCATGACGCCTGGCATTCGAGGCCAAAGAGTTCAATCTTGGTTTCATCAGACCAGAGAATCTTGTTTCTCATGGTGTGAGAGTCCTTTGGGTGCCTTTTGGCAAATGCCAAACGGGCTTTCATGTGCCTTTTACTGAGGAGTGGCTTCCGTCTGGCCACTACCATAAAGGCCTGCCTGGTGGAATGCTGCAGAGATGGTTGTCCTTCTGGAAAGTTCTCCCATCTCCACAGAGGAACTCTAGAACTGTCAGTGACCATCAGGTTCTTGGTCACGTCGCTGACCAAGGCCCCTCTCCCCCGATTGCTCAGTTTGTCCGGGCGGCCAGCTCTAGAAAGAGTCTTGGTGGTTCCAAACTTCTTCCAATTAAGAATGATTGAAGCCAGTGTGTTCTTGGGGACCTTCAATGCTGCAGATTTTTTTTTGGTACACTTCCCTAGATCTGTGCTTTGACACAATCCTGTTGTGGAGCGCTAAGGCCAATTCCTTTGGTTTTTGCTCTGACATGCACTGTCAAGTATGGGACCTTATATAGACAGGTGTGTGCCTTTCCAAATCATGTCCAATCAATTTAAATGTACCACAGGTGGTCTCCAATAAAGTTGTAGAAACATCTCAAGGATGATCAATGGAAACAGGATGCGTCTGAGCTCAATTTCAAGTCTAAGTTCTGTTTTTTTATATTTAATACATTTGTCATTATGGGGTATTGTGTGTAGACTGATGAGAAAAATGTATAATTGTATCCATTTTAGAATTAGGCTGTAACGTAGCAAAATGAATAATTTCTGAATGCACTGTATGAACCTTGTGTACTGCTGAACCCTTCCGGAAAGACACTACAATGATTTTAGGCACATGATAAAGCAAATTAAATGTTAAATGCATGAACATCTGATTCCGTCTATGTATAGAAACTAAATCGCAATCATTGTGTCAAAATTGAGATCACAACTCCTGTGTTGGTAAAAATGGTCAAGAACTGATGGATCAAAAGGATTTGGTAATGCTCATAGTAGGCTGTTGAGAAGTATGATGCATGTCTTGCCAATAGACCTGAGTCAATCATTTCATTGTCTCTGACTTATCAGATAGCCTTTCAGCTCCTTTCCTGGGTTTGTTTGCGTACTCATTTCAATTTATGAACAGGCAATATGTATTAAAATGAAAACCCAGTCTATTTGTGAACCCATGTGTGTAGTTAGACCAAAATGATGTAGTGGGTGGGTCAAAAAGTCATCAATTGTTTTTGAAAAATAGCTTCCAAAACATATTTGGTGTTGAGGTCAATTATAAAAAATGTATGGTAGAAAATGAACTGTGTTGATTTATCTAGCTGTATTTTCCTCCTAAATTACTTATGCTGGCTTAGACTGCATCCTGTGTGTGTGTGTGTGTGTGTGTGTGTGTGTGTGTGTGTGTGTGTGTGTGTGTGTGTGTGTGTGTGTCTTCTAATGTCACTGCTACCAACAGCTTCATTAAACTACTAGGCCTAATCAAATGTAAGGGGTGGAAAGTCGGTCTAAATCCCTGGACATGCCCTATGTGCCACAGACGGGACCAGTAACTTCTAAAATGCTTAACCTTCAAAAGAACGGTGATGCCATCACAGATTCAAACGCACAACAATCCACGACTTGACCTCAACCCTGACGGTCTGCACTGTGGGTTAGGTATAGTGATGATTGAAACTGGTTGCTCCTAGTGGCTATCGCTTTTACCACCAGTGTTCACGTTCTTTAATTCCAACATGTGTAGAGAAATATTGCACCACTGGTTTAGCCTTGAACCCCTAATAAAAATCCTCATCCGACGGCAGTAGATTGAAGAGGATAGTAAAATCGCGACAGCAGTCATCTAGTAACGTGCTGCCTCCTCGTCGGCTGAGTCTGAAGTAGTGCACTATATTAGGGAATAGGGTGCCATTTAGGATGCAACAACCCTCCAGTCTCATCTCGCCCCTTCCTCTTCACAGAGATCACGACAGCCCCTAGAGCTTTGCCATCACAGACACAACAAGTCTCCTGCAGGAAACTTGATATCGGCCTAGATGTGCTGGTTCTATTGCTCCCACAGCTAGACATGAAGAGAGGGAGATGGGAGAGAATGACAGAAATAAAGACAGAAAAAAGAGAGAAGGAGACAGAGAGGGCCATGTGAGAGAATAAAAGAATGAGGGAGAAAGAGAGCGAGAGACAGAAAGAGCGAGAAGACACTTGTCACCAAATTCTCATATTATAGTCCTGAACAAAGCCTATCCCCTTTGTATCCGTAACACCACCATTCACTGTCCCTTTGACTGACAAGGCCAAGCCCAGGACAGTAAAGCCGGCCAGTTAATGTGTTTGTGTGCTGCCTGCTGGTGATGTTATCATCAGCTTTCCAATATGTGGGGGTCAAACAAGACAGTGAGCCGACTGGCTTTCGTTGACAGTCCAGAGGTGACATCATTTGGGAGGAGGGCCACGGGATATGGGGTGACCACTCTACCATAGGGTCTGCTACTGCTTGGCAAGCTATGGAGGGCATTAGCAGTGAAGAGAAAGTAGGCTAACAGGCTTTGAGTATGATATACAGCCACAGTGGCTATGGTCTGTCTGATCCATTTGAGTGCTAATGCTGCTAAATGCACTGCTGGCTTCCCTCAGGTAATTTATTGTCTATTAGCGCTAACAATGGAGGATGAGGTATATTTGCCTCGGAGCCTCGCTCTTTTGTTCCCTCTGACATCAAAGCAGTGAGAGAGTCGAAGCGTGGACGATCTCATTTAATGCTCAAATAGGCGTATTTCTTCTCTGAATGGCACTTTATGTGGGCTGTCACAATAGTCGTCTGTATTTGTCTAGAGGAGAGACTAGAAGAGGATAATATAAGAGGCTGTGACAGGATGCTAGCAGATACCCATACCCTTCAAGTCATTGCGCTAACGGTAGTTAGCATTGGTTCGCAAAACTACCTCTAACTTCCTTCATACTGGACACAGACATATAAATGGTATCCACTAGTTCATCTGACTCTGGGAAAGTAGATACATGGCCTCATTGCTAAAATCCTAGAGTATGACTTTAAGCCAGTCACAGATCATGATGGGTGCTGAAACGTTGTACAGGTAACTGCTAAAATAAAGGAAACTTGAGTAAATGAGGGATAAAGTATATTTAAAGCAGGTGCTGCCAACACAGGTGAGGTTCCTGAGTTAAGAAATTAACGTCCCATCATGCTTAGTGTCACATATAAAAATCCCCTTTTGCCCATTATTTTGGCTATAATATCTAGACGAGATCTCATTGACTTTGAAAGGGGGGTTTCAAAGGAGCATAGGTGTCTGTGTGCATCTCAGTCAGCAGATCTCAACCCAACACTTATGGGAGATTCTGGAGCGGCACCAATAAAACACCAAATGATGGAATTTCTCATGTAAGAATGGTGTTGCATCCCTCCAATAGAGTTCCAGACTTGTAGAATCTATGCCAAGGTGCATTGAAGCTGTTCTGGCGGCTCATGTTGGCCCAATGCCCTATTAAGACACTTTGGTGGTGTTTGCTTTAGTTTGGCAGTTACATGTAGGTGATCAGTCAGTAATAAAAAAGAGACCTGATCTAGGCCTACTTCATGGTGCCCTTACAATTAATTCTCTACAAGGGTTGCAATATTCCCAAAGTTCACAGGTTTTTAAGAAGTCCCGGAATAAGTAGGGAGGAAATCCTCCAGCTGGGACTTCTGAAAAATCTGAGAACATTGGACATTTTTTAACCTGTTTGATCTAGGGGGCAGTATTGAGAATTTTGGAAAAAAATATGTGCCCATTTTTAACTGCCTCCTACACCAACTCAGAAGCTAGAATATGCATATTATTGTTCAGGTTTGGATAGAAAACACTCTGAATTTTCTAAAACAGTTTGAATGGTGTCTGTAAGTATAACAAAACTCATATTGCAGGCAAAAACCTGTGAAAAATAGATTTTAAAAAAAGTGAATTTTGTGACTTTACTATTTAGTGTTATTGTTTTATAGATACCATAGTGAGAAAGGATTCAGTTCGCAACTCCTACGGATTCCACTAGATGTCAACGATCTTTATAAAGTTGTTTGAAGCATCTGTGATGAATACAGACCGAATTAGAATGCTTGTAAGTTGACACGTCATCACTTCATTTTTTGCGCCTGCGCATAAATCTGAGAAGAGTGTCTTTGTCATAATCATTTATTCTAGACACTTGATAGGTTGTGTGAAAATATTACTGATGTTTACTGATGTTTCACGTTAAAAATGGACCAAAAGACTAATGCTAAACAACGTTTGACATGTTTGAACAAACGTAAATAGATTATTTACTAGGTTTTTTTTAGCTTTTCGGCGTGACTTTACACAACCCACCACGTTTTGTGGGAGCCTACTGAACGCTAACTATTTGGTGTTACTTGGACATAAATTATGAACTTTGTCAAAAGAAACCACATTTGTTCTGGACCTGGGATCCCTGGCAGCGCCTTCTGATGGAGATAATCAAAGGTAAGGGGATATTTACAATGTTATTATCGATATTAGAAGATGCTAACTGTATAGCTTAGCTTATAGCTTAGCTTATTGTTAATAGCATAGTACCACGTTTATTGCAAAATGTGATTTCCCAGTAAAGTTATTTTGAGATCTGGCCATTCGGTAGCAATTACGAGATGATAATATATTATTCTTTGAATGACAATATTATAATTTACCAATGTTTTCGAATAGTAATTCCGTGATTTGTAATGCTGAATTCACTGGGAGCATTCGAGCCGAAAAAAATTCTGAATTTCACCGCGACTGTAAATGCTGTTTTTGGATATAAATATGAACTTGATGGAACTAAAAATGCATGTATTGTATAACATAATGTCCTATGAGTGTCATCTGATGCAGATTGTCAAAGGTAAGTGCATAATTCTAGCTAGTTTTCTGTCTGTTGATGCCCTTCTTTGAATTGGCTAAACTTTACACACAGCTATTGTCAATGTACTCTCCTAACATAACCTAACTTTATGCATTCTCCGTAAAGCCTCTGAAAATCGGACAGCGTGGTTAGATTTAGGAGATATATCTTTCAAATGGAGGAAAATAGTTGATTATTTGATTATTTGAAATGATTACTCTTGCAGTTTTGAATTCCCCGCCATGGTCACATGACAATGAATCCCAATACCAGGATAAGATCGGGATAAGATCCTCAACAGGTTTTAAGGTGCTTTTATGAAAACAGTATTGCACAGCAGGAGCTAAAATAATAATTAGTCGCAATTAAGACCAGGCTACAAGATGGTAACCCGGCTTCTTCTTAAAAATGTACAATGAACACTAATGGGATCAAGGCTATTGAACTACAGGTCAACCTTGAGAAATCGATCTCTAATGGTCGGTCTAAAGCAGCTTTGCTCTGATAACACAAGTAATGGGAAAGTTCAATGTGATACCTTACCACAGCAGGTCTCATTGTTAACGAACAGAAATCTGGCCAATAGCTAAGTAATAATAACATGGTCTTATGAATCTTTCATTTTTGGGGCTGTGTTCAGCACCACTGCCTATTCGTGTGACCATAGATTTCCGCATATCTTCAGTTAATTGGTTTTACAGTGATTTCAAACCTCTCCTCGGCGATCTCCAGCCTGTCCAATGAATTTGCTCTATTCCAGAGCTAGCACTACTGATTCCACTTCTCAACTAATCATTAAGCCCTCGTTTAGTGAATCAGGAGTGGTAGTTCCAGGGTACAACTCAATTGTGAAACATCTGGGGGTCCCTGAAGAGGGGTTAGAAGATCATGGAGTTCCTCACCTTGAAGATGCTTGGCTCTTTGATGCCCAGCTGGGCCATGTTCCTCAGCTTCCCCTGGTGTCTGGGATGTCTGGTGCGATTGCCAGAAGGCTTGGGTCCGGCCAACCACACCACAGCGATAGCTAGCATGAACCCTAGTCCCACTCCCAGCAGCATACCCCCAACGTAGGTGGGCAGGGGCAACACGAAGTACCCGTAGACCAGCGCTGTGATGATGATCAGGGTGTAGTGTGGAATGCTGGATGGCGGATCTTCTCCCTCTGACTTGTCGTTACTGCATAGTTCCGGACTGCCACTAGGCGGCAGTCTGACTTGGCTACATGTATTGTCTGTTGTGTCTCCATCATCCCCCTCGATATCCTCAAAGTCCTCACTAGACAGGATGCAGAAGTCCTCGTCCTCCAGCTTGGCCAGGCCTGACATGGAGCACTTGTCCAGGCTGAGAGAGGCGGAAGCGGTGGAAGACATTTTAGGACTTCTGGTGTCAGAGGTGGGATTTGGAGAGCTGGCTCCGTTTCCGGTTCCCTCAGACTCCCAGTCGTCCCCGGTTTCCTCCTCCTTGATGCTGTAGTTGTTGTTGCTCTCCGGTTGGCCGTTGTTGAGGGAGGCCAGGCAGGTGAGCTCCGAAGCACTGGACAAGTGCGCTTTTGACCGAAAGGCACTGCTGCCAATGCCTCCACTCTTGTCCTCCATGATCTTATTGAACAGCTGGAGAGGCTCGTAGATGGCCTCGGAGAAACGGCGCTTAGTGTCCTCGATGCTCGCCTCCACGGACGCCTTAAAGAAGTTGCGGCTGTCTGGGGAGGTGAGCGTCGAGGAGGGGGCAGTCTTGGAGTCACCCCCGGCAACGACGCCTACTGGGGCACGGGACTGCGTGAACTGCTTGAAGAGGTGCAGGTTGAGGCGGGAGTCCGAGAGACGGTAGGGCGAGGAGGAGGAGGAAGGGGGGGATTCCTGGCAGGTGTCAGAGAGTGACTTGACCAGGGTTTTCATCAGGTGGCGGTGGCGCACGGAAGTGGGGGAGATGGAGACATTTTCAGAAGGCTCAATGATGTCAGAGGATAGAGACTTGACCAGGCTGAAAAAAGGTTTGTCACTAGACTTGGAGGTGGATTTGGAGGTGGTGGCAGGGGAAGGAGAGGAGCTTTTCAGTTCAGAGGGTAATGTGGAGGTGATGGAGCTTTGAGGACCAGTTGAGGACAACATAGGCAGAACTGCAGCCTGCGCCTCAGAGTCCAACCCGGCCCCATCAAGGATCAGATCCTCGCTGGCGTCCAGGGCCGTCACAATGGCTGGGTCCTTTATGGGTCCAGCAGGGGGAAGAGGAGAGGACACAACTGCCCCATAGAGCTCCTCTTCCTCCTCCTCCTCCTCCTCCTCACCCAGGGGCGAGAAGTGGATGGTGATGGACTTCCGGGACAGCGAGCCCTGGACGTGGAGCTTGGGCATGGCTGGCGGCCGTGAGGCTGAGGGAGGAGGAGCTTCGGCGGTGTCTGCATGGCTACTGTCGCAGCTGGCCATCGCAGTGCTCCTGCTGGGTCAGAGCCTAGGGAGATAGACAGGGAGAGGGCAAAGGTTACACATATCCCCATACTGTATCGTCGCCAAACAAACTCCCAACTACAAACAGAGTATATGGCGTTAAATGGGTATTAATATTATCGACCACACACAGCCCTACGCAAATACAAACACATGAACCTACACAAACAGGAGGGCAATGTTAGACATGTAGGCGATTTAATCCACGATGTCCCCATAGTGTGTCATTATCGAACAACCTCAACTCAGCCAGAACAAAGAATGGGTTCAACAATGGGCATTAGACTGTTAAATCGAGGTTTGGAGGAGGAACCTACTCCAATAGCAGGACTAGAAGGCGTATCACTAAGCAATTAACAAAAAGTTAATCAAGCAGAGTTACAGTAGCCGATTCCTATGAGAAGGCCCCTATAATATCCTTATTGAAAGCAGGGCCAAATCAATGAGGGGAAATTTAATTAAGCCCTTAAAGACTTCCCCTGGCTGAGCCCTGTCCTTTGATGGGGGATGAGTCCAACACAGCTCTTACAGGAAACCCACAGTGTCCTGACAAGCATTTCCACCACACTGAGGGACCAGCTGGCTTGCAGGGCTGGTGAAAGAGAACCTACAATAACACTCTGGAGGCCGATACTATGTCCTAGTCTCTGGGTGGCTAATGCTGAAATCATGGCTACTATAGCAATGATCAAATGGGAGCAAAATCACAAGGCGATCCCTATAAAATGGCACTGAATCGATCGTAAGAGTCTACGATATCACAAGAATACAAGAAGCAAGGAAGTTTAGAAGGTAGCCTAATAAACGAAGACAGGGAATGGTAGAGTCGTCAAAATCAATGCAGGCTTTCCTGGAAGTTACCAAGTTGACATGAATGCATGGCTATATGGATGAATAGATGACTGCATGGTTATCTGAATATGAAATCACCGTTTCCCATTCCCAGACTGAGTGAGGGGGAGAGAAAGGGTTGAGTGGGTAGAGGCTGACAGAATGCCATGCTGTGTCTCTCTGTGCTTGTTCAGCGTCAGCCTTCCCAGCAGGCCGATAACCCCACCCACACCTAGTGATTATAACCCCACTGTGACACCACCAGGTGAGAGACTAACACACACACATCATATGAAAGCATTCAAATGTGTGGGTGACACACTATCCCTCCTTTTCTGGGTCTTTCTCTCACATGCTCACACACACCCCTCAGAGAAATACATAAAATGCCTGACTAATTATTTGAAGATAAATAAATCCTTTATAAAGGAGAAAGTGGAACTTGTTTGAAGCTTGTTGACGGTAATAGAAACAAAGTGGGATGGAGTGTACTCTCTGTGCTTGCCACAGAACGGGAACAAACACTTTCACAACAAGCTATGAGGTACCAAAATATCCACATAACGAGACTGTTCCATCTAGGCCTAATCTCAAAGCTGTAATTCTGGGAATGGATTGAACAGTGTGGGACAGAGTGACATTTGGGACTGGTGTCTAGCTAGTTCATCATATGCCACAGGGTTCAATTCTTGGGCCGACTCTTTTCTCTGTATACATCAATGATATCGCTCTTGCTGCTGGTGATTCTCTGATCCACCTCTACGCAGACGACACCATTCTGTATACTTCTGGCCCTTCTTTGGACACTGTGTTAACTACCCCCCAGACGAGCTTCAATGCCATACAACTCTCCTTCTGTGGCCTCCAACTGCTCTTAAATACAAGTAAAACTAAATGCATGCTCTTCAACCGATCGCTGCCTGCACCTGCCCGCCCGTCCAGCATCACTACTGTGGACGGTTCTGATTTAGAATATGTGGACAACTACAAATACCTAGGTGTCTGGTTAGACTGTAAACTCTCCTTCCAGACTCACATCAAACATCTCCAATCCAAAGTTAAATCTAGAATTGGCTTCCTATTTCACAACAAAGCATCTTTCACTCATGCTGCCAAACATACCCTCGTAAAACTGACCATCCTACCGATCCTCGACTTCGGCGATGTCATTTACAAAATAGCCTCCAATACCTTACTCAATAAATTGGATGCAGTCTATCACAGTGCCATCTGTTTTGTCACCAAAGCCCCATATACTACCCACCACTGCGACCTGTACGCTCTCATTGGCTGGCCCTCGCTTAATACTCATCCCCAAACTCACAACACACAGTTCCCCCTTATCTCAGCTCGCTGGTCACCATAGCAGCACCCACCTGTAGCACGCGCTCCAGCAGGTACATCTCTCTGGTCACCCCCAAAGCCAATTCCTCCTTCGGTCGCCTCTCCTTCCAGTTCTCTGCTGCCAATGACTGGAACGAACTACAAAAATCTCTGAAACTGGAAACACTTATCTCCCTCACTAGCTTTAAGCACCAGCTGTCAGAGCAGCTCACAGATTACTGCACCTGTACATAGCCCATCTATAATTTAGCCCGAACTACTACCTCTTCCCCTACTGTATTTATTTATGCTCCTTTGCACCATCTTCCACTGCAAATCTACCATTCCAGTGTTTTACTTGCTGTATTGTATTTACTTCACCACCATGGCCTTTTTTGCCTTTACCTCCCTTATCTCACATCATTTGCTCACTTTGTATATAGACTTATTTTTCTACTATATTATTGACTGTATGTTTGTTTTATTCCATGTGTAACTCTGTGTTGTTGTATGTGTCAAACGGCTTGCTTTATATTGGCCAGGTCGCAATTGTAAATGAGAACTTGTTCTCAACTTGCCTACCTGGTTAAATAAAGGTTAAATAAAATAAATAAATAAATATGACCCTTGGTCTGGATGTCGATAGAGAGCAAACGGTGAGGTCATCATCCAGCCCACACATGACAACGCCCAACACAGGCTTGTCTTATGACTGCTAGTGTCATTGACCATAAACAAGAGACGTTGTTTTGGAAATAATGGCAAGCAAGTGATTAAACAATGGATGGGGAATCCATACTGGGTATTCAACTGTGTAGAATGGATCAAACACAGGCTACCTTTAGCCTATAGGTAGGATAGTCATACTGGAATGACAACCATACCCTTGGCATACAAACATAACTGTTTATGCCATCCTTTAACGAATATAGTCTGTCCTTATCTCAAGCTTCCTAGGCTTTATCCTTTAACTGTATACCTTTACATGGTTCAATGATCATTTAACCATTATTATAGCAATAGACCCTGGGCAATGGTCTCCGAGTGATGTAACAAGGCGAATGGTGATGTGATGTTTCCACTAGGCGAAGACGCTACGACTGCGTGCGTCACATGACCACAGTATCCCACTTACAGTCACAAGAGAAGTCACGGAGAGAGTGCTCATCCAATTAACAAGCCTAGACTGGGTTTCGTCTATGGTACAAACTAAAAAGGGATGGAGATAGCTTTGGAAGCCAGGTTAACAAGGTACTGTTTAGACACTTGCGCTTGTTATCAGCCCTAGTTGTCAGGTGACATCTCTGGAAGTGACCAACGGAACAGCTCTAGAAGTTACATGTAAACACAGATCTAAGATCAGCCTACCCTCCTCTATTCATAGCCTTAATCATTTAGAAGGGAGAAAGCAAAACTGACCTCATGTCAGCATATACTGTAGGCCTCTGGGCAAATGGTCCTACTTCAATGAAACCAGTGAGTCGATGAGCAGGGGCAGCTCAATCACACGTCGCACAATGATGATGTAGTAGGCCTAAGGCCTCACTTATGGGAAGAAGGGTATTAGGCCTAAAGATATAGGCCTATCTCAGAGCCTAGGACAAAAACACGGTTTAACTTATTCTGTATGAGAGATAGTCTAGAACTGCAACCAACCCAACCCCTCAATATTCAGCCATTTAAAGACAGTGACACGGTTGAAACATGACCTTTACAACATGACAGTGAAAGCCATTACCACTTCAAACCCGTTGGACGGTTATTACATTACGACTGTAGTTAACTTCAAAGGGGTTGTCTGACAGCAGCCTAGGCTACATAATGGATCTGTTCTCGTGTAACGCTTGATTAGGCCAGCGCTTGAATAGCACGATTAACATTTTTCAACGGGAAATGGTTAACAAAACAGTGGTGGAAAGCCTTGCCATTAGGATCAATGCAAATGTGGATTTACATTTAAAAAACTGTGTTTCAGAAAGAGAGAAGAGGGGGTGCATGATAGAGCATTGAGCATTGTGCATGATAGAGCATTGAGTGCAATGCAAGTGCCATATTTAGATAAGTCCAGACATTGAGCAATGGTTTTGGAGAGAGCAAGTCTTCCGAAGGTGAAATGGACACCTACTATGCCCCTCCAGCATGAACACACAAGCACAGTTTAACAGTTTTTTAAATTTTTTATACATTTTTTCATTTAATCTTTATTTAAGTAGGCAAGTCAGTTAAGAACAAATTCTTATTCACAATGACGGCCTAGGAACAGCATCCCACTTACAGTCACAAGAGAAGTCACGGAGAGAGTGCTCATCCAATTAATAAGCCTAGACTGCATTGCTCAGGGGCAGAACAGATTTTTAACTTGTCAGCTTAGGGATTTGATCTAACAACCTTTTGGTTACTGGTCCAAAGCTCTAACCACTAGGCTACCTGCCACCTCAACCGTTGCATGCATACCGTGCACTAGGGCTGCACAATTAAATTGCAATATTGACATGTCGCAAGAGGCTGATTTTCTTTTACACCATTAATGTAACAAGGGTCCCCTGGGATACTGACCAACACTTTGGTTCCTACCCTGTCACGACAACTTTTACTCTACCTGTTTTTTCATTAGTTGCCATGTCAAACACCAACCATAGAAATTAAATTAGGTTTCCGATTCTATGATTTCAACAGTTCACCAAAATGTTTCGAACTAAATCGCAACTAAAATCACAAATCTCAATATTTGGTTAACAAAAACATGGCAATTTGATTATTTTCACATATTGTGCAGCCCTACATTATGCGCACGAGTTAACAATACACATACAAGCAGACACAGGCAAACATGCACATACCTGTAGGCTAAACACAAGGTGTGGTCAAAGTGCTGCTCTTAGGTCAGTATAATTTCTACTCTGCTGTTCTCCCGCTCACAGCTACAGACAGAGAGCCGCTGATCTGAGATCAGCTTCCTTCCCTCAATAAATAATGCATGATTTCAGCAGACTGACAGATTGTTATGGATTGGTCTTGGCTGCTAAAAGCTGCTCTCTGTGCCTCTGCAGGAGAAGTTGGTTTAATGAAGGAAAAGAATGGAGGAATGTCAAATCAAATCACATTTTATTTGTCACATACACGTGTTTAGCAGATGTGATTGCGGGTGCAGCGAAATGCTTGTGCTTCTAGTTCCGACAGTGCAGCAATATCTGACAAGTAATATCTAACAATTTCACAACATATAGCCAATACACATAAATCTAAGAAAAGGAATGGAATTAAGAATATATACATATATGTACGAGCAATATCAGAGCAGCATAGACTAAGATACAGTAGGATAGAATACAGTATATACATATGAGATGAGTAATATAGACTAAGACACAGTAGAATAGAATACAGTATATACATATGAGATGAGTAACGCAGGATATGTAAACATTATTAAAGTGACTAGTGTTCCATTTATTAAAGTGGCCAATGATCTCAAGTCTGTAGGTAGGCAGCTGCCTCTCTGTGTTAGTGATGGCTGTTTAACAGTCTGATGGCCTTGGGATAGAAGCTGTTTTGCAATCTCTCGGTCCCGGCTTTGATGCATCTGTACTGACCTCGCCTTCTGGATGATAGTGGGGTGAACAGACAGTGGCTTGGGTGGTTGCTGTCCTTGATTATCTTCTTGGCCTTCCTGTGACATTGGGTGTTGTAGGTGTCCTGGAGGGCAGGTAGTTTGCCCCCGGTGATGCGTTGCTCTGGAGAGCCCTGCGGTTGTGGATGGTGCAGATGCCGTACCAGGCGGTGATACAGCACGACAGGATGCTCTCAATTGTACACCTGTAAAAGTTTGTGAGAGTTTTAGGTGACAAGACAAATTTCCTCCTGAGGCACTGTTGCGCCTTCTTCACCACACTGTCTGTGTGGGTGGACCATTTCAGTTTGTTGGTGACGTGTACGCAGAGGACCTTAAAAACGTCCACCTTCTCCACTGTTGTCCCGGCGATGTGGATCGGGGGGTGCTCCCTCTGCTGTTTTCTGAAGTCCACGATCATCTCCTTTGTTTTGTTGACGTTGATTGAGAGGATATTTTCCTGACACCACACTCCCAGAGCCCTCACCTCCTCTCTGTAGGCTGTCTCATCATTGTTGGTAATCAAGCCTACTAGTGTTAAGTCATCTGCAAACTTGATGATTGAGTTGGAGGCATGCTTGGCCACAGTCATGGGAGAAGAGGGAGTATAGGAAGGGGCAGTGCATCCAACCTTGTGGGGCCCCAGTGTTGAGGATCAGCCAAGTGGAGGTGTTGTTTCTAGAGCTCGACCGATTAATCGGCATGGCCGATTAATTAGGGCCCATTTCAAGTTTTCATAACAAATCGGTAATCAGCATTTTTGGATTATGGCCGATTACATTGCATTCCACGAGGAAACTGCATGGCAAGCTGACCACCTGTTACGCGAGTGCAGGAAGGAGCCAGGGTAAGTTGCTAGCTGGCATTAAACTTAACTTATAAAAAAACGATACATCTTCATATAATCACTAGTTAACTACACATGGTTAATGATATTACTAGGTTAACAAGCTTGTCCAGCGTTGCATATAATCAATGCGGTGCCTGTTAATTTATCATCGAATCACAGTCTACTTCGCCAAACGGATGATGTTTTAACAAAAGCGCATTCTCGAAAAAAGCAATCATTGCACGAATGTACCGAACCATAAACATCAATGCATTTCCTAAAATCAATACATAGAAGTATATTTTTTAAACCTGCATATTTAGTTAAAATAAATTAATGTTTGCAGGCAATATTAACTAGGGAAATTGTGTCACTTCTCTTGCGTTCATTGCACACAGAGTCATGCAACAGTTAGGGCTGTGTGCAACAGTTAGGGCCGCCTGGCTCGTTGCGAACTAATTTGCCAGACTTTTACATTATTATGACATAATATTGAAGGTTGTGCAATGTAACAGCAATATTTAGACTTAGGGTTGCCACCCATTCGATAAAATACAGAACGGTTCCGTATTTCACTGAAAGAATAAACGTTTTGTTTTCGAAATTATAGTTTACGGATTTGACCATATTAATGACCAAAGGCTCGTATTTGTGTGTTTATTATATTATATTTAAGTCTATGTTTTGATATTTGATAGAGCAGTCTGACTTAGCGGTGGTTGGCAGCAGCAGGCTCGTAAACATTCATTCAAACTTCACTGCGTTTGCCAGCAGCTCTTAGTAATGCTTGAAACAGAGCTGTTTATGACTTCAAGCCTATCAACTCCTGATATTAGGCTGGAAATACTAAAGTGCCTATTAGAACATCCAATAGTCAAAGGTATATGAAATACAAATGGTATAGAGAAATAGTTGATGCATCATAATTCCTATAATAACTACAACCTAAAAAAAGTTCTTAACTGGGAATATTGAAGATCTGGGAATATTGAACCAACAGCTTTCATATGTTCTGAGCAAGGAACTTAAACGTTTGCTTTTTTACATGGCACATATTGCACTTTTACTGTGCTTTTGCATTATTTAAACCAAATTGAGCATGTTTCATTATTTATTTGAGACTAAACAGATTTTACTTATGTATTATATTAAGTTAAAATAAGTGTTCATTGTTCATTCAGTATTGTTGTAATTGTCATTATTACATACATACATAAAAAATTACCCCCCCCAAAAAATATATATAAAAAAGAAAATAGGCCGATTAAAATCGGTATCGGCTTTTTTGGTCCCCCAATAATCGGTATCGGCGGTAAAATCAGAATCGGTCGACCTCTAGTTGTTTCCTACCTTCACCACCTGGGGGAGGCACGTCAGGAAGTCCAGGACCCAATTGCACAAGGCAGGGTTCAGACCCAGGGCCTCCAGCTTGATGATGAGCTTGGAGGGCACTATGGTGTTGAATGCTGAGCTATAGTCAATGAACAGCATTCTTACATAGGTATTCCTCTTGTCCAGATGGGATAGGGCAGTGTGCAGTGTGATGGCGATTGCATCATCTGTGTATCTATTGGGGCGGTAAGCAAATTGAAGTGGGTCTAGGGTGTCAGGTAAGGTGGAGGTGATATGATCATTGACTAGTCTCTCAAAGCACTTCATGACGACAGAATTGAGTGCTACGGGGCAATAGTCATTTAGTTCAGTTACCTTTGCATTCTTGGGAACAGCAACAATGGTGGACATCTTGAAGCATGTGGGGACAGTAGACTGGGATAGGGAGAGATTGAATATGTCCGTAAACACACCAGCCAGCTGGTCTGCGGGTGCTCTGAGTACACGGCAAGAGAATCCGTCCGGACTTGTGAGGGTTAACATGTTTAAAATGTCTTACTCACATCGGCCACGGAGAAGGAGAGCACAGTCCTTCGTAGCTGGTCACGTCGGTGGCACCTGTGTCATCCACAAAGCTGGCAAAGAAAGTGTTCGCTTGTCTGGGAGCAAGGCGTCGGTGTCTGCGACGTAGCTGGTTTTCCTTTTGTAGTACGTGATTGTCTGTAGACCCTGCCACATACGTCTCGTGTCTGAGCCGCTGAATTGCGACTCCACTTTCTCTCTATACTGACGTTTCGCCTGTTTGATTGCCACCATATTCCCAGTCACCGTGCCATGGTTAAATGCGGTGGTTCGCGCTTTCAGTTTAATTTGCTTTGTGATTTTAATGATAAGATATAAACAGAATGCATCAGTGATTCGTATTCCCTGCAACTTCCTGAAGAGGATATGGCCCATCTGGTGTGTGCGGTGCACGTACATCTACCACTGTCTAGCCGTTAACGAAGCTAATGAATGACCGCCTTCGGGCTCCTGAGTGGCGCAGCGGTCTAAGACACTGCATCTCAGTGCTAGAGGCGTCACTACAGACACCCTGGTTAGAATCCAGGCTGTATCGCAACTGGCCGTGATTGGGAGTCCCATAAGGCGGTTGCACAATTGGCCCAGCGTTTTCCGGGTTTGGCCTGTGTCGGTAGTTATTGTAATTAAGAATTTGTTCTTAATTGACTTGCCTAGTTAAATAAAATAAATATGATGGAAAGGCTTTCCCAAAAAAACTTCTCAATTAAAAGTTAACCACAAAGTAACCTATCTGGCAGAACCATTCATTTTTGCATCAATCCAATAGCCATTTGTTGTACAAACTCCCACACGTGCGCTACAGAAAGACAGCTTAACAAACAGCAGTGCTGAGTGCATGCACACTTGAATTAAAAGGGTAACCACACTCAAAAATATACACTTCTATAATTTTTCCAAGACAAGTGATTCGCTGATGTGGTTTAAGCAATTTTGTGGAGATTGGATGTTCTATGATATTGTTTTTCTATTAAGAAAGTGTGATTTCAAGACCTGAAACCAGAGAAATCTGGGGAAAGAAATCTGTATTATTTTTGCTGTGGCATTGTTATGGTTATCGAGTATCGTTAGGTCTCGACTATCGTTTTGGTATCGAGTATTGTGATACTAAACCTGGTATCGAAGTCATAAGTCTGGTATCGTGACAACACTAGTGGGAATGACAGGATGAGACTCATCATATTTGTCATATAGGCCTAAAGAGAAATCTGGAAAGGTGAGGTCAATGAGTGGAAATGGCTTAGGTGTTCATAGTCACACTCTCACCAGATAACACACACACTAGGAAGGACAGACCCTAATATCAAGTTCTCATACTGCTACAGTGAGTGAGGAGGGTTGAGTAATGATATCATCAATGTGATTGACTTCATGGGAAAGCATGACCATAGTGGGGTGATGCTGAGTCACGTAAGTTGAGTTCTCAGACTCGAAGGGCACTTCCTTGAAATTCTATCCAAAACTCCTGAGGAGGATGGTATTCATTGTTGTAACAAGTTGGGGCCCATATAGGTCTTATTAAACGTAACGCAAACAAGTGACAAAACTATACAACCTACTATAATTCTCTGAGGCTATAAGCTCAGCTAATTGCTAACAGGGGCGCACACATTAAGAATGGACCACATGCACGGACACGCGCACAAACAAGGAAAACATAAATAGGCCTAGGTAAAAGCAATTCCTTTCAAGATAACGGTAAAAGGTGAGCACTAAAAAAAACATTTTCTAACATTGCCCCTGTTAAGAAAAACAACAATAGGGAGTGAAAACAAGAAGATTTAGTCTGACAGAACAGGTTTGGCAATGAGCTGCCTGGTGCACTGACCTCTCCTGCTGCAGCTAATTTCCTCCTTGGTAAGCTTTCCAGGACCAGTGACCTCTGACCTCTATCCCGTCTCGCTCTCTGAGCTCGACACAAAACGACCCCTTCTCTTCAACCCATCAGAATCATACAAAGTAATGTGATGCCAATAGTATCAATATTATTCATCCTTTCGCCAGCATAGGTAATAACCTGTATAATAGCAACTTTTGTATGCTTTCTTACCATAATGCACCAACAGGAAAGGCTGTGTCGAAGAAGCAAGAACAACAGATAATCCTATATTCCTTAATGGAGGATTGTGCAACCAGCAGTTTAAGTAGCAAGCTACTTAAAAAAAAAAGAAATCTGATATCCAGTCGTCATGCCGACTAACAATTTCCTACAACTCCCACTAGCAACAAACCTTTCCTGGAATGAATTAACTTGTTGCTATGGTGACACATTGTTTTTTTCTACCACGACAATAAGTGGAATCAACAGAGGAAAAAAGTATTTTCTATGCGTTAACTCGGCCATTAGGAAAACCATCACGCTCACCGACATCTCATTTGCTAGCCCTAATCCAATTAGCATGTTAGCATCTGCTTAGCTTTCACATCGATTTAGCGGCTAGCTCGCCCAGTAGCAAGATAAATGGGCCCTGCTGAGTTTGAGTACTTCACTGTTCATGCTAGCTGGACTGCTAATTTCAGTCAAAGACAAAAGGGCTAGACAATAAGACTGTCAATGTGTGGGAGCTGGTGCTAGAAATTACACACAAAAAAAAGGATGTGATTTCAGGTCAGTAAGGATATCAAATATCAGACATTCTTTCAACAGCCCTGCTCTCACATTTAACACTTGAAACTGAACCACATCAAACCAATCTGAGCTGGTATCTAGTGAAAAAGGTTCCCTCGGGTTGATGACATAGGAGGGACTGCCCAGGGAATACCACCAGCATGTCATATTTTGATGTTCTTTCCTGTGGTTCAACCACTAGGGACAGCATTATAGGCTCACACTGCATGTTAATAGTAGTATTATCCTGGGTTAAAAAACAACCCAGGGCTGTTGATAATGCTCTATGGCTGAAGATAGAACGAGTTAGTGTCCTTTATTCTGAGCGTTAACAGCATATTGCCTAGGGTCTGACAGCCATAAACCTCTGAAATAATGTTGTTTCCATGGTAGCTTGTTTAACCCTCAGGAGAGGGGGATTTTTTTGCAAGTCATCTTAGGTCTGCCATGTGACAGAAATAACAGGCTGCTAGGAGGGATGGCACAATAGCCTCACATCATTAGCTCCCTCTGAGGCCTTCTCAAATGTCAAAACGCTGTTTTTCCAAATGGCAAACCAGAATAAACATGATCATTCTGGCAGCCAGCGTTCAGGGGACAGTGGTGAGAGAATAAGTCGGCGTGAAGGAGAGGGGGAAGAGTGAGTCAAGAAGTCAGAACGTGCAGCGCCGTCATTGTTTTGCGGAGGCTTGACAGGTGCTTGGCGATTGTCCTCAAGATCATGTGGAGAAATGTATTAAGATGAGCCAGAAAATTGAAATCGATATGCAACTCAGAGGAAGACATGATTGGCCAAAGCAAAGCGTTTGAGTGTTCTTTGAGTCAAACCTACCTTCCATTACCAATCCCAATGGGACTGATGGATACTGTAGCTCACCAACCAAGCTTGCATGAGACACACATAAAACGACAAGGCCTAGAGATCTTAACTTTCATTCTCTGTCAGAGAGATGACACACCCAACCTTCCAGGGCCTGTCGGAGAGATTGTGTAATCCCAGCCCATGTATCCTCGGCAGGGATTAGCAATAATCCCCCCACACTACTTTCCCTCTGTTTACTTATTCAACCTCTCCACCGCTTTGCTAATACCGCAACTACCTGCTGAGTCGCTTACTGAAACCCCCAAAGCAATGTCAACCCACACAACCCAACACAAAGCCAAAGCCTCTGGTTATTGGTAAACGGTGAAAGCATCTTCCTCTTCCCATGTGTCGTGAACAGTTCCTGTTGCTGCCGCCTTTGAAAAGGCAATTTACCAGGGTATTTAAGATAACACTACCTAAAAGGTGTTGAAAACGAGGAAATGGGAAGTAAAAACATGTTTTTAGCTCTCTCTCCCTGTGAATCACTCGCAGTGATGCTTTTGTGCTTTTACATGATGTAATACACTGCAAATTCGCAATAAACTGCGAGACGGGCCCCTATAACCGGGGGGGGGAGAGAGACAGAATGTAGAATAAAAACATGTGGCGTAATAATCTTTCCAATTCTATTGAATTGGTGGGTGAGAGTCTGCCGGGTATGAAAATGCCTTTGTGCTAATGCCATTGACACAGAGCACAGGCAGGGGATAAGAAAGAGGGGATTACGGGACAGAGGGGCGGCGGGTGAATAGGTGTAAGCAGCGCAGTATGCTGGAGCTTAGCGAACACTGAGTGAGCTGATAGCAACGTGTGTGTGTCTTATTGTAGTATAAGGTGAGAACCTGGGAGAGAGAGGGAGGATGGGATTAGAGGTAGGGAAATGGAGAGAGAGGAGAGAAAGAAGGGAAATGGAGAGAGGAGAGAAAGAAGAAGGGGAATAGACAGGTGAGGTAGAGAGCGAGAGAGCGAGAGAGAGCGAGAGCGAGAGCGAGAGAGAGCGAGAGAGAGCGAGAGAGAGCGAGAGAGAGCGAGAGAGAGCGAGAGAGAGCGAGAGAGAGCGAGAGAGGAGACCAGTGAGTGTGCTTACACCTGACCACTGTCTGGAGTCTGGACAATCTTAGTCCATCAAGCCTCCCTCACCCAACAGACTTGGAGCTGCTGTGGTCAAACCTGGCGGGGCAAGGAGAGAGAGAAATGCCGGCCAGTGAAATGAGATCACGGCTATCAATTGTCTGTCTTTTGCTCTAGTAAGTGAAGTATAGAAACCTTCTACGCTCTGGGTTGGAAGTTGGCACAGATCTAGGATCAGCTTACTCTCCCCTTCACCCTACTCCTGTTAGTTACTATTAGACAACTTCTTTAGTGCTAACGACATCCATTGCCTTACATGAAGTGTTTGTGAGAGTACAACCTGTGTGCCAGTGTTACTATACACGGCTCCGCTTGAAAAGTGAAGAATACGCTCAGAGGTGTCCCAACTCCACTTCTTTGGATTGCACGCCGCTAAAAGTGAAAAGCCTCATTGACTAATGCTTGAGCCCAGCCAGCTATTAAACTATGACACTGCTTAAAAAAAAACAACTGAGGACAGCGTCGGCCAGTAAATACAGGGGACAGAACACAAGCCGCACTACCACCCACATGCTAAGGACATTGTTGTTTGACACTTTTAGAAAACTCGAGAGCACTTGACAGTTCCACACACACACACACACACACACACGCTGAAACACCACCCCGTGGCTGCCTGCTGTAGGCCTGGCTGTGTGTCTCTCCCCACAGAGCACACTAGATGAGAGGATCAGAGAGCTGGAGGCCTGACTGTTCGCATATGTTGGGTTTACCAGTAAGTGTGTACTAGTGTGCATGAATAAACATGTTTGTGTGAGAGTGAAAGGGAGAAAGAGTGTGTGCGTGAGAGAGTGCGTGAGAGAGAGAGATAATGTGTTGACACACAAGCCAGTTTAAAACCAGTGTGTGTGTGTGTGTTTTCTGATGCACAGGCCAGTGCTAACAGGCTGGGTAAAAATACCCCAGTCAATGAGACAGGGTCTCCACAGGGCAGCCTGTCAATACAGTTAGAACTCAGTCATACTGAAAATAACACTTCAAGAGTGTATGTGCACAGGTTTAAAACAGTATTTTTGGAATGGGGATGTAGTGGTGGTATAGCGGTCTTGCAGGAAGTTTCTTCAACCCTCACTAACTGCCAATTCAAAGAGACACTTGTGAACAAGGAGCTGACTGTGTTCCTGAGGCATCTTCCAGGGAAAAGCTGTGTCACTGCTGCCAAGGGCAATGCTCTGGGCCAGGGCTTGATTGGAGAGTGTGCTCAGTCACCCAGAATAGTTAGAAGTCTATGTAAAAAAAAAAGAAAATATGTAAACGGACCTGATGTTTAGAGAAGTTCTGTCTTGTTCTTGTTAAACAGGAAAGGTCCGGCTGAGAGCCTGATACTTCTCCCCCGGGCCCGATACTGTACCGTACGTTCACATTATGTAGGACCTACCCACTGGTCTATACAAAAGCCCAAAGGCATTAACAAACATGCTGCAGGCCTAACGGTAGCCTATCCCATGTCTGAGCTGCTACTTACATAACAGTAGCCTATTTGTTTCCAAATGGCTACAGTATTACACAGATAAAAAGGTTCAATAGATTTCCGATACATTCCAAACAACATTTCTGGTATTGTTGTGGTTCAGTTGTTCTTTTCAGTGAGAAAGGGGCTGGCTGGCATGGGTCCAGTATGTGACGCCATGCCCAGTGCCCACTAAGACTTAGGGCACTTAGCCTAGTGCAGGATGCCAGATGTGAGAGAGTATGAGAGGCAAAGAGAGAGTGCTCATGACATTCCCATCAGCGAGCGAGAGACCGAGAGAGAGAGGTTGAGAAAGAGAGGCAGAGCGAGAAGGGCAGAGAGAGAGAGCTGGAGGATGTCCGTTCTCTTCTCGCTCGCCAGCGGCCTCCGGTACGGTTCACTGGTCCTTCGTGACGACCCTGACCATATGCTAACATAAAACAAGCCGTCACTCGAGGTTAACAACCCCAAAAACATGCTCTTGACTTGTCTCTCTACATGCATCTTCCAAAACATCCGTATCGCTGGCATTCCAAGCCTACAGTGTATCTAGTAATGTTGGATATGTAGGAACACAACAGAGCCGAAGTCTGTGTCTCAGGGTAAAGATATAGGTTGCAGGTGAATTCGTCAGACCATTTCTAGGGCCCTATAAAATCTGCGTTGTGGAAAACACGGGACGGATTCACAGAATCCAGACATTAAAAACGGAATTCAACCATACATTTTTTTTTATTGAATTTAGTAGGCAAGCGTTACATGGCGATAGCAGACACCAACCCGCATAGCAGATGTTTTGGCGGCGTCTGAGGGGGAACTGCATAGAAGCGGTCAAATCGTTGAGTACCCCACATCGGTGATCACCCAATCGTGTTAGAAGTTCAGAACGAGAAAATGTAGCCTATATAGAAATAATTAAGATCAAATTGAAAAATCTTTTAACTAAATAATTAGGATTTCTATCAGCCTAATGGAGTTGTAGATTACATCTCACATTCCAGTGTTCTAACATGTAAATAAGGCTGCATGGGATTTCACATAATGCGATTCAGTGCAGCCAATGGCAAATGTCCTCTAACGACAGGAGCCGCTTGTGGATTAGACCGCTGCAATGCCTGTTCCCCCTCGATACCGCCAAAACAACCTCCATGCGGACGTCGCCTAAAGCGGATCGGATGGAGCCCTAAATGTATTGAACTTATTCGAAAAGTCATTGAATTTGCCTAAGTTAATCACAAAACACAAACAAAATGCATCAGTGACTCGTATTTTCCTGCAACGTTCTGAAACGGTACATGAACGCCCGTCAGTGTGTGTGTCTAGTCTACACTTTGTGTAGCCGTTAGTTCTCTTTGGTGCAAATGTTTCTTTTCACACAAAAAACTAAAACCGTCTGCTGGTAGATGGAAAGGCTTTCCCAAAAACCTTCTCAATGAAATGTTAACTACAAAGTAGCCTATGCCTACCTGGCAGAATTATATCACTTTCATAGATTTTTCTCCCAGACCTCAAAAGTGGTCTCCTGATATGGTTTAAGTATTGTTTTGGACTAAAAACATAAAATTAGTGTGAAAAACTTAAACCTGGAAAAACAAAAATGGAATTAGGACAAAAACATAAAAAATATTATATAGGGCACTACATTTCTATAGCAAGCCAAGGGTATTGGTTTCAAGATGTAAGTAATAAAGCCTACCAGACGTCCTAAATGCCATTTATGCTCGCTTCGAGGCAAGCAATACTGAAGCATGCATGAGATCACCAGCTGTTCTGGACAACGGTGTGATCACGCTCTCCGTAGCCAATGCGAGCAAGACCTTTAAAAACAGGTCAACATTCACAAGGCCGCAGGGCCAGACGGATTACAAGGACGTGTACTCAAAACATGCGCGGACCAACTGGAAAGTGTCTTCACTGACATTTTCAATCTCTCCCTGACCGAGTTTAATACCTACAGTTTCAAGCAGACCACCATAGTCCCTGTATCCAAGAAAGTGAAGGTAACCTGCCTAAATGAGTACCGTCCCGTAGCACTCACGTCAGTAGCCATGAAGTGCTTGAAAGGCTGGTCATGCCTCACATGAACGCCCCAGAAACTTTCGACCCACAGATGATGCAATCACAATCCACACTGCCATTTCCCCCCTGGACAAAAGGAACACCTATGTGAAAATGCTGTTCATTGACTACAGCTCAGCGTTCAACATCATTGTGCCCTCAAAGCTCATCACAAGCTAAGGACTCTGGGACTAAACGCCTCCCTCTACAACCTGGACTTCCTGATGGCCCACCCTCATGCGATAAGGGCAGGCAACAACATCTGCCACACTGATCCTCAGGGGTGCATGCTTTGTCCCCTCCTGTACTCCCTGATCACCCACGACTGCGTGGCCAAGCACGACTCCAACACCATCATTAAGTTTGCCTATGACAACGGTGGTAGGCCTGATCACCAACAATGATAAGACAACCTATAAGGAGGTGGTCAGAGACCTGGCCATGTGGTGCCAGGACAACAACATCTCCCTCAACGTGATCAAGACAAAAGGAGCTGATCATGAACTTCAGGAAAAGGAGGACCGAACACGTAAACACATCAACAGGGCTGTAGTGGAGAGGGTCAAGAGCTTCAAGTTCCTTAGTGTCCAGATCACCAACAAACTAACATGGTCCAAACACCAAGAAAGACGTGAAGAGGGCACGACAATGCCTTTTTCCCCTCAGGAGACTGAAAAGATTTGGCATGAGTTGTCAGATCCTCAAAAAGTTCTACAGCTGCACCAACAAGAGCATCCTGACCGGTTGCATCACCACCTGGTATAGCAACTGCTCAGCATCTGACCGTAAGGCGCTACAGAGGGTAGTGCATACAACCCAGTACATCACTGGGGCCAGGCTTCCTGCCAAACAAGACCTATATACTAAGTGGTGTCAGAGGAAGGCCCAAAAAATTGTCAAAGACTCCAAGTAATAGACTGTTCTCTCGGCTACCGCACGGCAAGCGGTACCGTACCACCAAGTCTAGGTCCAAAAGGTTCCTTAACAGCTTCTACCCCCAAGCCGTAAGACTGCTGAACAATTAATCAAATCGCCAACCGGATTACTTACATTGACACTCCCTTTGGTTTTTACACTGCTGCTACTCACTGTTTATTATCTATGCAGTCACTTTACCCCTACCCACATGTACAAATTACCTCGAATAACCTGTACCCACGCACATTAACTTGGTACCCCCTGTATATAGCCTTGTTATTTTGTGTTACTTTTTATTTCATTTCTTTCTTTATTTAGTAAATATTTTCTTAACTTCATTTCTTGAACTGCATTGTTGGCTAATGGCTCGTAAGTATTCATTTCACAGTAAGGTCTACACCTGTTGTATTTGACGCATGTTACAAATAAAATTTGACTTGATTCAGCTTTTCAAAAGAACAATACAATTTCACAGAAACAGGCACTTGCCCACACACAGTGTGTATTTTCTCCCTCTGAAAGCAGCCCAGTGTTGATGGCAGATTTAATTGTCCGGGCCAAAGGGCAAATTAAACTTCACGCCTCAGACAATAACTGCCAGAGTTACCAGTCAGCACAATGTGTTAATGGAAGAGGGGGGGTTTAGTAAATATTTTCTTAATCCCCTTTTCTTAAAACTGCATTGTTAGTTAAGGGCTTGTAAGCATTTCACAGTAAGGTCTACACCTGCTGTATTCGGCGCCTGTGACAAATAAAAACGTGTTTGATTAAATGGAAGAGTATAATGACAAATCAGGGTTCCCATTCTAAGTCACTTTCAGAATTCCATGGCCCCAGTGTAGGGGAAAGGATTTAACATGCACACTTTAGGCTGAATCAATGTGAGCTATAATCGGTTCATTGACCCCTCATGACGTCCATGATAAATAATGCACTCCTCACTTAACCGCCACTCAACTTCCTAAACAGGCCCTCATTATCTTTGAATGAGCTACACGGCCTTGACAGCGACATATCTGCTACGCTGCCCGCCACACAGTGATCTTGTTCCACTGCTCTGGTTACATGACCGACGCAGCTAGACAATCTTGGCTGTTGCCACAGTCATCCATTATGGCTACAGGTAAGCTGCAATGTTAGTTTTTTCTCCCGGTGGCTGAGCCAACACCCAGAGCCTTTTGGGTCTGTTACTGACTACCAAGTTGAACTAAGTGTTCACGCTGTCACTCACAGCTGAGCTCGTTTGAACTTACGCTATAATTACAGACATAACAATTGCAGTTCTCGTTTGAGGGGGCATGGTCTACATAGGCTAATTATTGTGATATGGGAGCTTAGTTACGACTTAGAAACTTGGAGCAGTTTTAATTGCTGTACCAGGCTGGGAACTATGCACTGGAAAGTGGTACTGTAAAACAGTTTACGGGTACAATGTTTTTCTGACACTGTTGACAATAAATTAAAGGTGGACATGTTTCAAATCCAACAACTTTAGAACCAAGTGGAACAATATGAACTTCATCAGACATCTGTATAAAACGGACTGGATTTACTCGTTTTGGCACGGTAAAACAATGTATTTTACAACTCTTGGACGAAGCACTCCCTGAGTGTTATAAAACACATTTTGATGCGTCTGTTATTCAGATGCTAACTGAAACTGATTCCAAAACAACTTCATTCTGATGAGGTGGAAAACTCAGATCTGTGTCTAATTGGCTGTGGATACAGATACCAGATGTTACACCAGGTGTTACATAAGAAAGCCTACTCAAGTTCATCATATTCAACTTCAAGCAAACCTAGGAGTTTTCTAGCTGTGTTAAGAATCCTGGCTTTGTTTAAGAGAGTTCAATGCGTAGCTCAGGCAGCAGCCTGCCTGTCTAAGCTTTGTGGGCATCCATCTCAAATCAAAACAAAAGTTTATTGGCCATGTAAACAGTTTAGCAGATGTTATAGTGGGGGCAGCAAAATGCTTGTTCCTAGCTCCGAGCAGCGCAGTAAAATGTCCAAGTACACACAAAAAAACATTTGCATTACTGTAACAGTAATTGAAACGCAATCTAGACGTACATATACACACACAGGATGAATTTAGACAAGATATGTATGAGGAATGCTTTTCTAACAGTCTTGAAGGAGTTCCCATATATACTGAGCACTTGTTGGCTGCTTTTCCTTAACTCTGCAGTCCAACTCATCCCAAACCATCTCAATTGAGTTGAGGTCGGGTGATTGTGGAGGCTAGGTCATCTGATGCTGCACTCACTCTCCTTAGTCAAATAGCCCTTACACAGCCTGGAGGTGTGTTTTGAATCATTGTCCTGTTGAAAACTAGTATAGTGCCGCTAAGCCCAAACCAGATGGGATGGCGTATCACTGGAGAATGCTGTGATAGCCATGCTGGTTAAGTGTGCCTTGAATTATAAATAAATCACTGACAGTGTCAACAGCAAAGCACCCCCACACCATCACACCTCCTCTTCCATGCTTCACGGTGGGAAGCACACATACGGAGATCATCCGTTCACCTACAATCCATCTCACAAAGACACAGCGGTTGGAACCAAAAATCTCAAATGTGGACTCATCAGACGAAAGGAAAGATTTCCACCGGTCTAATATCCATTCCTTGTGTTTCTTGGCTCAAGATAGCCTTTTCTTCTTACTGGTGTCCTTTAGTAGTGGTTCCTTTGCAGCAATTCGACCATGAAGGCCTGATTCACACAGTCTCCTCTGAAAAGTTGACGTTGAGATCTGTCTATTACTTGAATTCTGAAGCATTTATTTGGGCTGCAATCTGAGGTGCAGTTAACTCTAATGAACTTATCCTCTGCAGCAGAGGTAACTCTGGGACTTCCTATCCTCTGGCGGTCCTCATGAGAGCCAGTTTCATCATAGCACTTGATGATTTTTGCGACTGCAGATTGACTGACCTTCAGGTCTTAAAGTAATGGACTGCCATTTCTCTTTGCTTATTTGAGCTGTTCTTGCCATAATATGGACTTGATATTTCGCCAAATAGGGCCATCTTCTGTTTATCACCCTTACCTTGTTACAACACACCTGATTGGCTCAAACGCAATAAGGAAAGAAATTACACAAATTTACTTTGAACAAGGCACACCTGTTAATTGAAATGCATTCCAGGTGACTACCTCATGAAGCCGATTGAGAGAATGCCAAGAGTGTGCAAAGCTGTCATCAGTGTTGAACACTTTTTTGGTTACTACATCATTCCATATGTTATTTCATAGTTTGTGTCTTCACTATTATTCAACAATGTAGAAAATAGTGCATATAAAGTAAAACCCTGGAATGAGTAGGTGTGTCCAAACTTTTGATCGGTACTGTATATGTATGTGAATGGTGTATATAGACAGTATCAGGGCTCTAAAGTGCGACCATTTTACTCACATCTGCACCTAAATATCTGGAACTTTAATTTACGCGATAGTTGTTGAAATGATTACTACACTGTACCCCAACCCCTGAGTACCATGGAGAATACACCGAGCGCAGATTCATGAGCATTATGCTTGTACACCATAACTACAAATAAAACGGCTTGTTAGCGCAAATATTTTTAATTGTGCTCCTAAATTTCTTTGTGTACCCCTACATTTTTCAAATTAGGGGCACACGTGATCATTGAAAAAATATATATATATTGTTTTTTTTAAAGTCAGCGTAGAGCCTTCGAGTATAAACGTTATGTAAATAGAAAATATATGTACAACAGTAGTTATATAGGATGAGCCTTGACTAGAATACACTAAATAAATATAAAGTGGGTAAAACAGTAGGTAAACATTATTAAAGTGCCCAGTGTTCAAGGACTATGTACATAGGGCAGCTGATTCTAAGGTGCAGAGTAAAGTACCGCGTAGTAGCCGGCTAGTGACAGTCTAAGGTTCAGGGAAGGGTACTGGGCGGAGGCCGGCTAGTGTTGACGGTTTAATTCTGATGGCCTGGAGAGAAGCTGTTTATCAGTCTCTCGGTCCCAGCTTTAATGTACCTGTACTGTCTCACCCTTCTAGATGGTAGCGGAGTGAACAGGCCATGGCTCGGGAGGCACGCACAGTGGTACACAGTCGCATACAACTGAAAGTGTGCACACACAGACACACACCTAAGAAAGTGAAAGCCTAACTGGGTTCTGCAGATGTTTTTTTCTCCTTGGCAGACAACGCATGCCGGATATCTGCCTGGCTGCCTTATCTGTCAAGTAATTGGGTTTTCCTGCCACTTCGACATAGTTCCACAACGGCTAACTTCCAAGGCAACCGTACACTACAGCACACAACAGTGCTGAAGAAGAACTGATACCTAGCTAGACAGACTGTAGAAAATGAGGAACAATCAATAGTTTGTGATACTGCACTGCTAATAACGCTGTATGTAGCAGAAACCAAAGGGGTTAGACATAGCTAAACTGACTGTTAATGATGAACTCCAGTACTTTGATCGATAGTGAAATTGACTAATGTGGTCAAACGGGCTGAGCTGCCAAGAAATATCCATGACTAATCACTTACGTAGCGGCCACTTGTACTGGAGGATCTGGAAAAGCTGGAATGCCACAGCTCGGGTCCAAAATGACAGTCCATCTGTCTGTGCTTCGGCTTTCTGATATGAGACATCTCTATTTCGGTCTGCTTTCGGCTCGAAACCAGAACTCAAGCCCTGACGCAACCAATCACAGTTTGCCTTGCCATATGTTTTTAAAAGCGATAGACATTGGCTTGGAAAGAATACATTTATACTCTATATTTATTTCCCTCCCACCCTCCTTGTATCAGCCCTGTTTCTCCTGGTAAACAAGTCATTGTATCCTGGAGGTAGGGATGATGGACGTGCCCGTTGCTAGGTACAGAGACTATGCCTGACCCACCTCGGTTATCTTTCATAGCTGACAGGTTGACATGTTACTATAAAATGGTCATTACTTCTGAGGAATATCAGAGGCTATTGACCCTGTCTGCACAAACAACTGTCTTCAGACACCTGGGGAGAAGACAAGAGTGCTCTCAGGAGTATAAGGAATCACTGAGCAATGAAGACAAAATTAAAAGCTGCCATATTGAAATAATTTGACCAAATGCCAGAGGAGGCATGGGCCTGTTAACAGAATGGACAATTTGATCAAAAGTCTTAGCCGGGTGTCTTCAGTTGCTGTCCAGTAGACCAATCAAAATGTTTCAAATGTGTATGTTTCCATATATAGACGTGTTTCAATCAAATCAACTATATCCACTGAGCTTGTCGTCTGATGCTAAGCGCATGGTTAGATAAAAAAAATGAAGACACACAGATGACTAAAGGCAGTCTGACCGCAATTGATTTGATTGTGCCATGTCAGGCTCAGACTTGCTGTCAAAATATAAAATGACAGCAAGTGACTGACTAGCACCCGTTGTCTCTGCTCCCTGCTGCAGCGTCCACCACAGAACATTAGTGTTTAACAGAACAGTGTTTATCGCGCTGTCGGTGTTGCTGAAGCTGCAACATAATTACAGCCATTTCTGACTGTTACTGAAATCCCTCATTTGTTTAGGAAAAACATTACCTCTTCACTCAACCCTTGCTCTCTTCACGTGACACATGAATGCATTGCATGCACGTGACCAATAGGGCCTGACCTATTGCGTATCACAATCACATGAATAAATTGGTTATAACAAACTGTGGGACCTTATATGAGTGTGTGCCTTTCCAAATTGTGTCCAATCAATTGAATTTACCACAGGTGGACTCCAATCAAGTTGTAGAAACATCAACAATAGTCAATGAGCTCAGGTGCATCCTGTTTCCAATTTCACATCTCATAGAAAACGGTCTGAATACTTACGTAAAATGTGATCAGTTTTTGCTTTGTCATTATGGGGTATTGTGTAGATTGATGAGGGGGAAAAAACTAATTGAATCCATTTTAGAATAAGGCTGTAATGTAACAAAATGTGAAAAAAGTCAAGGGGTCTGAATACTTTCCAAATGCATTGTAAGTATTGAAATAAATGCCTAAGTAAGTTACAGCTCAATGGTGGTTATACAATGCTGCTATACTAATGATAATGACATTAGCTTACTTATTATAATGATGATCATAATAGTAATAATACCAATACGAAGAAGATCAAGAAAAAGGAGGGTTATTTGGCTATTATTATTATAAATATTATTTTTCTGACAATCTGGAACAGTATACACACACTAAATAAATTATAACACCAGCGTGGCTGTTCTAACGGAAAACAAGTGTTTTCCGGGGACTTGCTTCCATTCAGCCACAAGAGCATTAATGAGATCGGGTACTGATGTTGGGCGAATAGGCATGGCTCGCAGTCGGCGTTTCAATTAATCCTAAAGGTGTTCAATGGGGTTGAGGTCAGGGCTCTGCGCAGGCCAGTCGAGTTCTTCCACACCGATCTTGATAAACCATTTCTGTATAGACCTCGCTTTGTGCACGGCGGCATTGTCATGCTGAAACAGAAAAGGGCCTTCCCCAAACTGTTGCCACAAAGTTGGAAGCACAGAATCATCTAGAATGTCATTGTATGCTGTAGCGTTAAGATTTACCTTTACTGGAACTAAGGGGCCTAGCCTGAACCATGAAAAACAGCCCCATAGCATTATTCCTTCTCCACCAAACTTTACAGTTGGCACTATGCATTGGGAAGGTAGCGTTCTCCAAACATACAGCAAATCCAGATTCACCCGTCAGACTGGTGAAGCGTGATTCATCACTCCAGAGAACACGTTTTCACTGCTCCAGAGTCCAATGACGGCGAGCTTTACACCACTTCAGCCGACGCTTGGCATTAGGCATGGCGAACTTAGGCCTGTGTGCGGCTGTTCGGCAATGAAAACCAATTTCATGAAGCTTCCGATGAACAGTTCTTGTGCTGACGTTGCTTTCAGAGGCAGTTTGGAACTCAGTAGTGAGTGTTGTAATCGAGGACAGATGATTTTTTTTACGCACTATGCGAGCTTGTGTGGCCTACCACTTCGCAGTTGAGCCGTTGTTGCTCCTAGATGTTTCCACCTCACAATAATAGCACGTACAGTTGACCGGGGCAGCTCTATCAGGGCTGACGAATTTGATGAACTGTTTGAAAAGGTGGCATCCTATGACAGTGCCACATTGAAAGTAACTGAGCTCTTCAGTAAGACCATTCTACTGCCAATGTTTGTCTACGGAGACTGCATGGCTGCGTGCTCGATTTTATACACCAGTCAGCAAAGGTTTTGGCTAAAATAGCCGAATCCACTCACTTGAAGGGGTGTCCACATACTTTTGTATATATAGTGTATATGGATGATTTATAAAGCCAGGCACATTTAACAGTTAGGTTGTTGATTATAGACCTTAAGTTGGAGTTTCCCCTCTCCTCACTTTTTTTAGACAATTAAGGCAAGGGCTGTTTTCTTGTCTCCTAACTCTGCTGCTGCCTCCGCCGCATTGTTCTCAACACCAATATGCTGGCTAACTTTGCTATGATACACATAGCAACATGGTCTAGGAAAAGGCGTCAATTCAGCAGCGCACTGATGTTTCAGAACAACCACCGTTATCCAACACGGGAGAAAGCGCATTTGTTATAAAATAATATAATTTTTTATTAACATTGCACCATTGTTCTTATGTAATAGAACCATATACAAATTTCAGTAATGCATGTCTTAAGATTGAAAGACTGTGCCATCCCCACAGCCTCCACAATGGTTTAGTCCACTCAGACAGGTGTCCTGTACACCATTATTTTTACTACTGCTCGACTAAAGAAATCTGTCGACCAACCGCCTATCGACTAAATGGGGTCAGCCCTACTGTCCAGACAGAGCCATCTTAGCAGATGTCCACAGTGACACCCCAGTGAGACATTCTAGACCCACCACATCCACCGTCCGACCCGTCCGTCCATCGGTACACACTGATCTTTGTATAGGGGCTCCTCCAGAGGCTCTTGGTGCCCCGTGTGAGGCATGTGGGAAAAGTGGGCCTAATTGAGCAACTACTCACCTCCTCTCAATCAATGAATATGACTATAAATCCCTGTTGTTCACCAGAAGCTGCCTGAGTTTGACAGAGACAATGATCAACATTACTGTAAATGTGCTCGACCGTGTCTGTCATTTTTAGGGCTCTATGAAATCTGTAAATTTCTTTCCAAAATTCCATTTTTTCCACAAAGATTTTTCTGAATTCTGTGTTTCACGATTTATGCAAATTTTATCATCAGAAAGTGTCTAATAATGTGATTGAATAAAAAGTCAACAATTTAATAAGATATAACAGTACATTTGTTATGATGCAACATAACATCGTACAATTTTTTATCAAGGCAAGTGCTTCAATAGAGTTCTACTAAGTATTTCATTATAAATGAAAAAAAGTAATGCAAGAATCTAGATAACAATGCAGCAACCTTCTCTGTTTCCAGCTGGATGAGGATGTTTGTGACTGCCTGGGAAACTCTGTACAGATGAACATGCTTTGCATGGTACTTCACTGCCTCAAAACAGCTATTCCATCTGGAGCTCACAGCTTCAGGAGGTGCCTTGGCCTGCACAAACTCCATAATGAGGAAGCTCGCCTATCTTCTCTTTCTGGCAGGCTTCTTGAAGACAGATCTCATCCATGTCACAAGTGATGCAACTTCAGAGACATATTTCTAGTGCTGCCAGGTCTCAACCACCAGATTGATGACATGGCAGAGACAGGTTACATGGACACTGTTGGGCATCACTCCTTTCAGAACCTCCTTGTATGCCTTCAGGCAGTAGGAGGCATCATCTGTGACCACTTCCCAGGCATCATTCAGTTTCAGATCGTTGATGAGGAGGGAGGCTAGTATAGCTTGGGAAAACATTGAGTAGACGCATCTGTCCATGAAAATGACATCACCAGAAAGTACTGGTTTTCAACACCTGCAATGAAAGAAAAGGAAAAACTTGAATTATGTTTTAACCTAAAATAATATTGTAACAAAATAAGTGTTATTTAAATTTCAAGTGTAAAGACAATATAGATACAGCAATAGTTAGCTAGATGGAGAGGCAGACAGCTGCTGACATTATGCATCTCTATATTTCACCACGATAGATCGTCATTTGGAATATCACAATTTGCATGCGTGCAATTCACACTGCAGAATGTAAATGTGGGCTATTGCAACGGTATAATAATAGGATGTTAAGTTAACTCACCAATGACAATGTTTAGAACGCTGCAATCCATTGCATCTGTTGTCTTGTCAAATTTCTTCCCACGGATCTTCTGTAGAATGGCAATGTTGGTCAAACACACGGGGCACTGTGCTTTTCCTTGTTCTTCACATGGGATTTAGACTTTAAGTGGTCATCACACGTATTTTTACGGGTCCAATCAATAGTATGTTGACGTCAAATTTGTACGTTTTTTTACAACTTGGCCCTCTCAGACGGCCTCTTCGACATGTTTCTCAAAGTGACAGCCAAGTTGTGAGGTGACGTAAAGGTCCCAGGCACGACCGACCCCCCTCTCAAAACACCCCAATCGAAAATTGAATTATTTCTCTAGGCCTACTCATCTGTAATTTTACAACTATGAAATAATTTAGGTTACTACAATAATTAGGCCTACTGCTGATTTTTTGTTGTTGCAATTTCAGCCAAATTATGGAAAATTCTGCAATATTCCACATATTACAGTTGATTCAATTTTTATTACCAAATTCCGCGATTCCGTCCGTGTTTTCCGCATTGCCGAAATCATAAGGCCCTACATTTTCATCTGGGTAAGCCCACCGTCTCCCTGGAAGAACGTCAGTCTTGCCAAGAGGAGAATAATGGTGATAGAAACGGCCGACAACTAGCATCAGAAATATTTTAAAAAAGATTACTCAAGCACTGACAATTATGCCTCCATTCCACAGAGCACATTCCAAATGCACAAATCACAATGATGAGTCACTGTGAAACATCGATAAATATTTTTCCTCATAAGAGACAAACTGATAAGGGGGATTGATTTACATAATTTGTTTTGGGTTGCACTGCAGATGAAGATTCAGTTCGCCTAAGCGCCTAACGCTACAACTTGTCTGTCTGATCTGATAAGAGTGCATTTTGAGGATACTTAGGGCAATGGGAAACAAGGCCAAAAGAAAAGCCTGTTTATTGAACTATTGTGCCCTCCTGCCTTAATCCCAGTCAAATCTGTTTAGATCAAAAATAACAACAATGGAGCATGGAGCTAAACTTCACCAGCTTCGACCTGTATTTGCATAGACATGTTTGGGTTGATAGAAAGAGCCTGTTGGACTTGATCGACTGTGGCAGGGCAACGTGGTGAGTTTCCACAATTGCTCAGCTTTCTGCCACACCTGTTACGGCCTCTAAACGGCTAACCTGTGACATGGACCATGACGCAACAAGACACAACACTACAGTTATAGTCAAGTTATAGTGTAGTAGTGTGGGCTCAACTATAGTCAACAACTCAGTGCTCTGCTCTATAAAGAGTAGGGTTGCAAAGTGTCGGAAACTTTCCGGTAAATTTCCGGAATTTTATATGGAAATTTTCCATGGGAAGTTAAGGGAATTTTGCTTATATTCATTAAAAAAAGTTAGCTTATAACAGTGAAGCTTTTTGTGGGATACACATAAGGCAATTCTAGGTCTTGTGGCATATTTTGATTAAACTATCCCTAATTTCAATGGAATTGCAAACCTCTGCATGCACAGTGCATTCTTCCATCACAGCTGATTCTCAAGATCTTGCACAGCAATGAGATGCTATTGAGCCCACACTACTACACTGTCTGAGCCAAGGACTACATACTTTCTGGTAAGTTTTGATTATAATACTGGGTGGGATGAATATATTTTATATGACATACATGATTTTTGTTAACTAGTAAATAGTAGCCTAGAGCAAAGTGTGTTTAAATCATTTCTAACTTGTTAACAATTTCTGATAGTTAGTTTCTGCTACCATGTGGGTTTTAGCTTGCTTGGGCCTGCTAACTGAGGTAAATTCACCTGTTTCCATACCTGTTCACCCGTTTCCATAACATTCACCTGTTTCATTTTAAAACATGTATCTCACAAAGGAGTTGTTTAATCTAACTGCTTAACTATTTATCTGTACATGGAATTAATTGTATTTGGGTTTTGTTTCACAAATTGTTTTCTAATCTTTACAGGAAAATTCCACGGGCACTATCTGTGTGGAGACATTTCACTGCAGCTAATGTAAAAGGAAAAACTGCGTACATTTGCAAATACTGTGCCAAATCATATGTGAAGAATGCAACAAAGATGCAGAATAATCTGTCCAAGTGCATAAAGTTCCCTCAGTGCTCACAACAAGCAACCTCTGACAAAAGTCCCTCTACATCTATTCGAGGTGAAAATGATGAATCAGACACCTTATCGATAGCAACAGCTCATGGTCTTTTTTGACTCAATGGAGGAACGTAGTCAGAGAAATGCTGATGAATGTCTTGCTCAAGCTGTGTATGCAACTGGTTCACCTCTGATGCTCACAGGCAATGTGTATTGGAAGAGATTTCTGAATGTTCTACACCCCTCCAACCAGACATGCTTTTTCTACTTATTTGCTGGATGCAGAGTTCAACAGAGTTCAAGTGAAGGTCAAGCAAATCATAGAGAAAGCAGACTGTATTGCAATCATCGCTGATGGGTGATAGAATGTTCGTGGGCAAGGAATAATTAACTACATCCTCTCCACTCCTCAACCAGTATTCTACAAGAGCACAGACAAGGGACAACAGACACACCGGTCTCTACATTACAGATGAGCTGAAGGCTGTCATCAATGACCTTGGACCACAGAAGGTTTTTGCACTGGTGAAAGACAATGCTGCGAACATGAAGGCTGCTTGGTCTGAAGTGGAGGAGTCCTACCCTCACATCACACCCATTGGCTGTGCTGCTCATGCATTGAATCTGCTCCTCAAGGACATCTTGGCACTGAAAACATTGGATGCACTCTACATGAGAGCCAAGGAAATGGTTAGGTATGTGAAGGGTCATCAAGTTATATCAGCAATCTACCTCACCAAGCAAAGTGAGAAGAATAAGAGCACCATATTGAAGCTGCCCAGCAACACCCGTTGGGGTGGTGTTGTCATCATGTTTGACAGTCTCCTGGAGAGGAAGGAGTCTCTCCAAGAAATGGCCATATCACAGTCTGCCGATATGGACAGCCCCATCAAGAGGATCCTCCTGGATGATGTATTTTGGGAGAGAGTGGTAAGCAGCCTGAAACTCCTGAAACCTAAAGCAGTAGCCATTGCACGGATTGAGGGAGACAATGCCATCCTGTCTGATTTTCAGACTCCTGTCTGATTTTCAGACTCTGCTTGCAGATGTAAGAGAAGAAATCTGTACTGCCCTGCCCACTTCACTGTTGCTCCAAGCAGAGGAAACGGTCATTCTGAAATATATCAAAAAGTGTGAAGACTTCTGCCTGAAGCCAATACACGCCGCAGCGTACATGTTGGACCCCAAGTATGCTGGCAAGAGCATCCTGTCTGGTGCAGAGATCAACAAGGCCTATGGTGTCATCACTACCGTGTCTCGCCACCTTGGCCTGGATGAGGGCAAGGTTCTTGGCAGTCTGGCAAAATACACTTCCAAGCAAGGGCTTTGGGATGGAGATGCAATATGGCAGTCTTGCCAACATATCTCATCAGCCACCTGGTGGAAGGGACTTTGTGGATCTGAGGCTCTTTCCCCTGTTGCCTCCATCATCCTCCAAATCCCACCATCATCAGCCGCCTCAGAGAGCAACTGGTCCTTGTTTGGGAACACACACACCAAAGCACACAACAGGCTGAACAATACAAAGGTTGAAAAATCGGTGGCCATCCGGGAAAATGTTAGATTTTTTGAGCCTGACAATGAGCCATCCTCAAGGTTGGAAAGTGACAGTGAAGATGAGGCCTCAGTCTGATGTTCAAGAGGTGGACATTGAGGAGGTCCAGGGCGAAGACATGAAAGCCTGAGAGGAAGACAACCAAAGATTTAGTTTCTAGATTATCATTTTACAGATGTATGTTGAAAATGTTTTGGGGAGATGCAATGGATCATTGGGGATCATTCAATATTCCCTTTCTTTTGTTGTTCAGTGAAATCATCCCATGTGAAGAGTCAGCTCATTTAATTAAAGTTCAATTAGTTACTAAATAGTTTTTTTCTCTCTATTGGAAGGATTTAATCATTTGCAATTATGTCTACTTATGATAAGGTAAAAGGTTTATGTTTCTGTCTCCATATGATATGGTAAATATATCCAATGCAAAAAACATCTCAATTTAAATGGTATTAATATTAATTTGCATATATTTCTGTTAATTCCCATATATTCTCGTTAATTCCCACAGAAAGTTTCCACCTCTGAATACCCCCAAAATGTGCAACCATAATAAAGAGCCATTACAAAATGGTATGAATGGTAATTTGGTGACTGATGAAGGATGAGAAATTAGCTTGAGTATAAAAATAGACCAACATCTTGGAAATATTTAGGTGAGCAGGTGGCCAAGTAGTGAGTCAGGGGCAAAGCCATGAACAGGTGCCGAGTCAACAGGGTGTAATCCGTAGGCCCAGCATAAAACTGTGATAAGCAGCACATTTTCCCAGTCTCACGACACTAACGCACAATAACACACCGCAGTGTGGTATTACCAGCATTCTACAGGGAGGCTTCTGCACTGTGAAGAAACAGCCTACACACACCTGTTCTATGACATTGCAAAACAGGATAGATGGAGATCAGTCACCAAAGTTAAACAACAAGCATGGAATGTTTGGCTTGAAAAAAATACATAACATTTCAGCCTGTACTCAAATCAGTTAGCTTTCTGCTAACTTGTTATGTAGGGGGGTCGCTCTCCGGCCTAAAATTAACGTGAGACCTTCTAAGACTTCGACCTCACGACCACATGTGCCAATGTGCTCAAAGTGAACAGTCGCCACGATTACCAGAGGAAAATCAAAACAGATTTGTTTCACGGCAGCTTTTGCCTGACAGAAACAGAAGGCTTGCTTTGATTTTCCTTTCTACTGTATAACAGACTAGAGGTCGACCGATTAATCGGAATGGCCAATTAATTAGGGCCGATTTCAAGTTTTCATAACAATTGGAAATCGGTATTTTTGGACGCCGATTTGGCCGATTTTTATTAATTTTTTTAGACCTTTATTTAACTAGGCAAGTCAGTTAAGAACACATTCTTATTTACAATGACGGCCTAGGAACGGTGGGTTAACTGCCTTGTTCAGGGGCTGTTGAAAAACAATCAATCATAATCACTAGTTAACTACACATGGTTGATGATACTACTAGTTTATCTAGCCTGTCCTGCGTTGCATATAATCGCTTAGGTACACGTTGCTCCAACCATAAACATCAATGCCTTTCTAAAATCAATACACAAGTATATATTTTTAAACCTGCATATTTAGTTAATATTGCCTGCTAACATGAATTTCTTTTAACTAGGGAAAATGTGTCACTTCTCTTGCAAACAGAGTCAGGGTATATGCAGCAGTTTGGGCCGCCTGGCTCATTGCGAACTAATTTGCCAGAATTTTACGTAATTATGACATAACATTGACGGTTGTGCAATGTAACAGGAATAACGTTTTGTTTTCGAGATGATAGTTTCTGGATTGACCATATTAATGACCTAAGGCTCGTATTTCTGTGTGTTATTATGTTAAAATTAAGTCTATGATTTGATAGAGCAGTCTGACTGATCGATGGTAGGCAGCAGCAGCCTCTTGCACTGTTTATGACATCAAGCCTGTCAACTCCCAAGATTAGGCTGGTGTAACCAATGTGAAATGGCTAGCTAGTTGGCCGGGTGCGCGCTAATAGCGTTTTAAACGTCACTCGCTCTGAGACTTGGAGTGGTTGTTTCCCTTGCTCTGTATGGGTAACGCTGCTTCGAGGGTGGCTGTTGTTGATGTGTTCCTGGTTTGAGCCCAGGTAGGAGCGAGGAGAGGGACGGAAGCTATACTGTTACACTGGCAATACTAAAGTGCCTATAAGAACATCCAATAGTCAAAGGTATATGAAATACAAATCGTATAGAGAGAAATAGTCCTTTAATTCCTATAATAACTACAGCCTAAAACATCTTACCTGGGAATATTGAAGACTCATGTTAAAAGAAAACACCAGCTTTCATATGTTCTCATGTTCTGAGCAAGGAACTTAAACGTTAGCTTTTTTACATGGCACATATTGCAGTTTTACTTTCTTCTCCAACACTTTGTTTTTGCATTATTTAAACCAAATTGAACATGTTTCATTATTTATTTGAGGCTAAATTGATTTTATTGATGTATTATAAAGTTAAAATAAGTGTTCATTCAGTATTGTTGTAATTGTCATTATTACAAATAAATAAATGTTAAAAAAAAATTTTTTTTAAATCAGCAGATTAATCGGTATCGGCTTTTTTGGTCCTCCAATAAATCGGTATCGGCGTTAAAATCATAAATCGGTCGACCTCTATAACAGACATCCAATTCACTATGCCTCCGGTGTTTTGCTGTAGATAGACAAGCGCGACTTCTCTTTCTGATGCACCTGCTACACAAATTAGGCTAAGCTTAGTGAGTCGTAAACAGGTGCTTCGGCACTCTAACCATTCTCTCGCTTTCACACGTTATAACTCGACACATAAATCCAGAGAATTTCACACAACAAGGCCATGTCTCTTGTGTGGATGGTGTTTTCGGATGTGGGGAAAGTGCTTTTGACTAAAACACTGAGCAATTCTATTAATAGCCTTAGTGTTAGGCTAGGAGGATGTAGAGACGAAATTAGTAGAATTTGATTTCAAAATTTGCCTAACGGTAGCTTGCCTAGCACATAGTACAATATTGTACTGAGTACACATGAGGAGGCCCCTTGAAATGACTCATGCTAGAGGGCAGTGTAAAAAGAGTGCAACCAACAGTGGATCATTAACCAATGACACTGTACCCAAACCGTTACCATGGTGAAATACGATTGAGAAGTTTCGCACACACTATCAGGACATCGCATAATGATCAACAGCACAAACATATGATCAATAGCACAAACAGATAAGCCCTTACACATAGGCTTATGGGAAACTCCATGGAAAACAAATACACCTTGTATATACAAAATAGGAAGGCCAAGCCTAGGCCTACAAGAAGTGCAAAGCGTTGCTAAACCAAAACTGTTGAGTCTTTCTTGGGATATATTTGTTTAAGGAAAACGGTTGAACAATCACTTCACAGGACTTGTTTATTTGTCTTGTTTATTTTATCACAGTGCTGAATGGCAGCCACAGACAGACATTTACTTTTCACTTGGCCAATTAGTCAAATACATTTCAAAGTACCTGACAAATACCTCAGGTCCGCTCAAAAAGACTAACAGCAGAGGGCATTCTGCCCTCGTCTCAGCAGCAGTAAATGTCAGTGACGACGTTTATTTGCTTGTATTCGTTTGGGCTGAAAAGAGACATACTGATCTGTGGAGTCTGCTGAGGGGAGGACGGCTGATAATAATGGCTGGAAAGGAGCGAATGGAATGGCATCAAAACACATTTGATACCATTGCACTCATTCTGCTCCAGTCATTACCACGAGCCCTGTCTGTCTTATTATGGTTCGCCTAGAACCTGTCCTTTGCTGCTGCCATCTCAATCTTTTCCAATAGAATAAAGGCTGTGTGCTACAGAAATCAGTGTCTCTCTTTCTCATTATCTTTTATTTTCTTCCCCCTCTCTCTCTCTCTCTCTCTCAAAGGTCAGTTGTGTCAGAGAACGGATCAATGATCAGTTCAAATTTACTGGCAAAGTGCTTACCTCGTATCCTCAGTGCCATTCAATCCAGCATCGCCTCAGCGTCTGCATTCATGTAGAGTCGACTCTCACATGTCCATAGTGCTCAATGATCTGCTAAAGAGAACAAATCAGCAATGGTCATATAGATTTTTGCACATCAAAAATGTGCAATCGCACAACACACACACTAACTTAACGTCACATTGGACTTGCTGTGTTACTAAGCAGTTTCATCATGTTGTCATCACTCAAACATTCACTCAGGTGAGAAATGTTTCCAAAGATGTATTCCAATTTACCCACAGTCTGCATTTGAGATAAATGTTGGCCAGAACAGTATAACTAGCTAATGTACGTATGCAATGACTAACGTTACCCATCTGGCTTTTTAGTTGCTTCAAAGGACAGTTTAAAACATATGAAAGCAACTTCCTGCTTACGTTATTAACTATAAGGAAACACGGGCAATGTTGTATCGATTAGTAAGTTTATGTTGCATAATAAACTATGCATACACTGCTAGCTTTGCCAGCTAACAGTAACTCGCTAGCGTTTAGCTATGGGTGAACCAAAGCCCTAGCAAGCTCCCTAGTTTAGTTTGGGATGCATCTAAACCTAATGACTAGCTAACTTAGCTAGTTGCTAGCTCGCTAACGTTAATTGTCTCAAAACAACTCTCGCTTTTACATTTCAACATTCACTCTTGTGAAACCCCTGCTCGAAACGGTTTGTTTTACAAAAATAACAACGAAGTCGTTTGTGAAAAACAATCTTTGCAAACCGCTGGCTACGTGAAATTTCTCGACAACAAAGTCAAAGGTGTCAAAACTGAAACTCCGATAAAGAGGTGTGTTTTTGCCTAAACAAGCGAGAGCTTACCGTGTCCCGAGTTCATAATCTCTCGAGCGAGCGAGCAGGATCACAAAATCCACAGAATGGATATGAACAGTTTGCAGGACAGTAACAAAACGTTGTATTGTTATCACTTCCAAGTACTGCGTCGTTGTCTGAGCCTAATTTCATGCCCAGCCTGTTGACAGCTGACTGCTGGAAGAAGAAGTTCCTGAGTGAAAAAAACCCCATTAACGTCTTCCAAGGCTAGAGTAATCAAAGTAGATAAGTAGGATCATCAACCCGAACCCGTTCGGGGATTGATTATACAGAAGTTTTGGGATTGTTTTAATTTTTATTTTCGGACTATAAAATGGACTTGAAATACATGTCACAGATAAAAAGGTTACGACAAATGTTCAATGAAAATGACATTGGCCTTTATAGGTTAGAAATGGAGCACAGTTGGAGCACACAGATACACTTTGTAACTTTGGTCTCCGGATTTTTTCACTGTGGATTGTCTCATAATACTACAAAAAAGAAGCAGTAATTGTTCTTGACTATCTAGCCATCAAATACACTAACACGCACACTAAATGCACAGCATTCACTTGAAATGATGCATCATTGAGTTTCTTGATTTCAAAGAGTAAATTATTATTTGTGTCATTGAATCCATTGGAAAAATAAACATAACTTTTGTGGGAATTGCTTGTTCTTATATAATATAATGGGATTCTATCTTGAAAAAAAATGTAAACCTGCTGATGGTCCTGACGTTGATGTGGTATTGAATACTATCAAGATCCTGATGTAATTTAATCACAGTTGGATTTTTTTCACCTCAACCATTTTATGACGTTCACACAGTTTAAGATTGTCCTTGGTTGAGAAAAGTGCAATTAGTTTGAAGTTGAATTATTTGAATTAAAGGCTTGCATGGTAATGAAAGCATCGCCATCTAGTGTTAATGACTTATAACTGTTGCTACTCCCCCAATACATTTGGGACATGTTTGTATCCACTACAGAAAATCATCTCTGGAATCGAGCTACATTACATTTAATGCACATATTTACTTTATACAAATTACATTTAGACTATGTTTAGATTCATCACAGACTCTATTCAAACTCTTATAGAATACTAGGCAATACCAACAATAAACAGTGTTGAGAAACAACTGCACCATACCTTGTTTGTTCAAGACGTCTAATCAATTCAATCACTTCCTTCCTAACTCTGTATCTTTCATCTCTCAAAGACAGAACCACAAGCAAGACAAGTTACAAACTCAAAGTATTCTAAATTAAATCACTAAGCCCCTTGCATGCAGACAAGATGAAAGAGAATTCTGCCCAGACAGAAACATGGCAGTTGGCACAGTATCTGAAATCTGCAGTGTGATGACGTTTGTCTGCCTACCAACTCCCCAGTGGGGTTATGGTAATGAGTTGTGACACAGAATAAATGTAATGTTAGTCTTTTGTTTCATTTATTCCCTTAATAAGTCCTCACTGCTTCTCAAGTCTGTCAAGCCCCGCTCACTGTTATTGAAATAGTACTTTACTCTTCAACTGTAGTCTTCTTATGTATATCTCAGGATCAGTCAAATCATTTTGTATTATGTCAGTTTCAATAGATGAAAATGATTGATTATTTCAAATTAATTTTACAAATCTAAGAGTATAAAAATAGTTTACCAAGTTACCAATTACTTCACACTGGAAGAAGTTGAGCTAGAGTAAAGCTACACCGAGTATACAAATACACACTGAGTATACAAATATACACTGAGTATACAAATATACACTGAGTATACAAAACATTAGTAACACCATCCTAATATTGAGTTATTATTTTTTCTTTTTTTGCTATAAATTTCTTTAAATGTAGGAAATGTAGTGGGCAGTTGGCTTGTTCCACGAAATGAGAACCTTTTGATATTTTAAGTAGAAATTGTGCACCAATATTACATTTTAAAACCCCCTTATTTTCAATGAAGTGCCCTTTAATATAGACCACATGGAGAATTCAATCAATCAGAATTTTTTATTTGGATAAAGATTTGCTCAAGTGCCAAAATCCAGCATTTTCAAATATCCCTCAATGCATCCTCTGTGATTTCCAGGAAGTTTGTAACCCACTTAACCCCCAAATATATCCAAGTATTCACCATCATTGTAAAGCCTTAGTCATTTTGTTGCATTGACAGTCATTTCTGAAGATTATCATTTATTTAATGTGATTAGTGATTAGTTTTAAGGAATCTGTGCCTCATTTTATGGTCAACCCTGTTACATGAACTGAACTCTTGTTTTAATATGGTAAAACTATTCCTGTTTAAATATTTTTTGCCTAAAAGAAACATTGAACATCTAATAGTCAAATAATAGTGTTAAAGCAGGGTTGGGTAGTAACATGTAATCTGATTACAAAAAACTGTAACTGTAATTGGTTACGCTGCCAGAAAAAAGATTGTAATCAGATAACAGATACTTTTGAAAGACTAGATGATAATTTTTTTGATTACTTTAAAATTCAGAAAGGGTGTTTGCAGGGGAAAAAAATAAGTTATGACACCTTCCTGTTTTCTCAATGACATTCAATTCAGCATTGAAATAAGGTGCAAGTGAATTGCTGCTTTGTAATCAAGTGGGAGGTAGGAATTTACCAGTTGTGAAGTCGTAAATACCAGTTGGATGCATTCATGTACTTTGAACTCGTTGAGAAACACTGATTAGCTAATGGCCAACAAGCTGTGTAAACTAATACACTAAAATTACAGCTATCATGCTTGTAAACAAATTATAGTGTTCAAAACCATATGAATAGATTGCTTTTTATAAATAATGTTTTGTTGCATTTAACTGCAGAAAATGCTGATATCAAGGTAATTTCTTGTCGGTGACGTCAGAAGTCAGCATGTGAAAGAAGTGGGAGCTCAGGATAGACGAGTTTCCCACTAGTAATGACCAGTTGGAGGGTCGTTAAAGTGGGTTTTTCCCAGTCGTATGTGGTAAATTCGCACTTCTCACTTGGTTACAAACGCAGCATAACTTCATTCCACCTGAGCGAGTGATGACACACAAAATACATTTGATGGATCCATTTTGTCTTCTTCTAATGCCTCTTAAGGGGAAAGTAATCCAAAAGTAACTGAAAGTAATCCAATTATGTTACTGAGTTAAGGTAATCCATAAATTACGTTACTGGTTAGAATTTTGGACAGGTAACTAGTAACTGACGGATTACATTTAGAATGTGACCTATTCAATCCTCTGGAAAAGCAGGTGGGCTGGTTCCACTCTTCGGCTATTTTCTGGTGTTTTGTGATGGATAATTGAGTGGGTCGAGCATAACACGTCAACCCTGTAACTCATAGATAGGCTAGAAATGTTTTAACACTTACATTTTTTGGGTGACGCTTGCATTCAATTGCCCCTACCTGTTGTACACAACAAGCTTCCATTCCCCTTGTCACAAGGGGATTCATGGCTGATTTAAGATGAAATCGTTAACCCTGTTACAGTCAAGCCTGTTACAGTCAACCCTGTCACTTTATTTGGCACTTAATAGGCACTTACTATAATCATTTTTATTTATTTAACCTTTTGAGATAGGAAAACTTGTTTTTTATTAAGTTGAACATGTGCTCTTTATGGCAGAATGTTAAAATCAGTTGAAATCAAACAGGTTATTTTCACCAAGTTAAACAATCTCAAAAGGCACCGAATTGGTGGAACTACCCAGTTGCAGTAAAAGCTACACCACTACAAGGCAAACAAGTAATTGACCACTGAAAACACTACAAATATTTGAATTGAGTTAAACTACCATCAAGCTACTGCAAAATGTAGTTAAATTACTAGTTGAATTACATGTACTGGAACTAATCCCCAGAACTGTGCACATGATATCGTACATGAAAATATCTATGACATTTGTTTTTCATTTTCAAGGCTCCAATCAATATAAAATTGACATCAGAACTTAATATTTCATGGACTTTGGCAATGTTTCCTTTTCTCCTATAATAAACGATGACTTTGTTAATATCCATAATGTACATGTTATGTGTTCTGAAGGTCAACTATCCAGGCGTGTCTTCTTCAGGCATGACTCCTATCCCGCAGCAGTTTGATAGAGAAGGCCAGGTCCACTGTGTAAGCTAACAGAGTAATGCTGGTCATCACCGCTTCCATGACAACAAGGGTGGGCCCAGTTTTCCTGTCTGTGAAGTCTTGGCCGGAGTTTTGTAGCTCCAGGACTCTGGTAAAACACAGTATGGTGGCGACCACATAGAGAAGCACCCCTGTCAGACTGAAGCTTGCCAGCAGGCGGTCAAAGGGCAGAGGGCATCGCCCAGCACAGTCCCCTAGAACCACCATTACTGTACCCAGGGACATTAGGAGACAGAGGGCATACACCGCCCCAGACACCCATAGCTGCCAACCTATAGCTGCCAACCCTACCCCGGCTCCTTTTACCAAAGCTCCACGGACCTGCTCCACCACCAAGACGATCATCTCACATCCTCCCCAGAGCTGGAGCATCTTGAGCAGGCCGGGTACGCTGGCCATGTAGCCGTTCTGGTCCTGGGTCTGGGTGCGGATGAGGTAGGCCTCGGTTGCATAGGCCAGGAAGGTGAGACACGATGCCAAGGAGGCGGCGATAGGACGGGGCCAGACACCTTCATGACCCATGACCGCCCAAGGAAAGGTGACCGAGGCGCTGAAGGTCATGAGGGCGGCGAGCGCCGCCACGGTCACGGTCAGGTTCTTCCAGGAGATGGGGACCAGGCTGTGGAACTGGATGACGTTGATCACGTGGATTAGGAGGGTGAGGATGAAGAAGAGGCACCAGGTGAACATGCAGAGGATCCTGAAGGAGGGCTGGTGGGTGTCAGGGTTCAGCTCCGGGGTAACCAGGGAGGCTACCAGGCTGAAGGTAAGGCAACCGGACAGGAGAGCCCACATACGCACCAGCGACAGAGGGCTGGTTAGATCACTGGCCTCCAGTACAATTACAGGCATGGTGTTGGTTCCCAAACAAAGTCCAAAACGAGAAAGTCCAAAAGGCTGTAGACAGAGATTTATAATGTTGTAACAGGCTTTGCTGTAGAGCAGCAGAGAGGTGTCTTGCTTCCTCTAATACTTCTTTAAACCTCAGTTTGGACAAGCTCAATTTCAAGTTGTAACGTCTATTTCGGTTAAAACAGAAATTTGCTTCCACCTTCTGAAAGGATGTCAACAACCTTATCCAGGAGAATGTACTGCACCAGGATGGAGTCAACTCACAAAAACATTTCCCACCAACTGAGAAAAAGAACGCCGTCTTGTTGAACTCTTTCAGTCAGATGACGAATCCCCTTGTACATTTCTCATTTCTGCTAACTCCAAATCCAGGAAAGAACCCTCCGGAACCAAAATATGGTAGGCCCAAAATGAAAGGCCCCAAAAATACCTTAAACTGTCAGTTCAGCGCATGAGCCAACGGTCATCTCCACTCTGTCCTGTACCACCAATACCATTCACAATGCAAACACAATGCAAACCCGATTAAAACCACCACTCTTCTATCTCGTGCTTCCGATACACCAGCCTGGTCTCATAGACTAGACGTATCATAGTAAACATAAAGCCGGGACACTCAAATGAGTATGATATATTATGTTTAGTATGGTTACATAAGGCAAAAAACTAAAGTCGAGGAGGATGGTTGGGCCTATAACGCAAATCTATAGCAACCCAAAGGTTGCGAGTTCAAATCTCATCATGGACAATTATAGCATTTTAGCTAATTAGCAACCTTCCAACTACTTACTACTTTTTAGCTACTTTGCAACTACTTATCGTGTTAGCTAACACTTCCCCTAAGCCTAACCCTAAATTGACCCTTTTAGCTAACCCTTTCCCTAACCCTAACCCTTTAACCTAACTCCTATACTTAACCCTAATCCCTAACCCTAACCACTAGCCGAGCAACTAGCCACATAGCTAGAATTCGTAACATATAATACGTTTTGCAAATTTGTAACAAATTGTACGTTTGCAAATATGTAACTTATAATACAAATTGTAATTTGTAACATATCATACGAAATGGGTGAAGGACATCCACAAATTAATACATACCATACAAAACGTAACCTATCATACAAAATCCTGGACTTCCTGACAGCCACCCCCAGGTGGTAAGGGTAGGTAACAATACATCCTCCATGCTGATCCTCAACACGGGGGCCCCTCAAGGGTGCATGCTCAGTCCCCTCCTGTACTCCCTGTTCACTCATGACTGCATGGCCAGGCACGACTCCAACACCATCATTAAGTTTGCCGATGAGTGGAGCAGATTGAGATTGAACTATCATGACAACAATGAGACAGCCTATAGGGAGGAGGTCAGAGACCTGGCCGTGTAGTGCCAGGACAACAACCTCTCCCTCAACATGATCAAGTCAAAGGAGATGATTGTGGACTACAGGAAAAGGAGGACCAAGCACGTCCCCATTCTCATCGACAGGGCTGTAGTGGAGCAGATTGAGAGCTTCAAGTTCCTTGGTGTCCACATCACCAACCAACTATCATGGTCCAAGCACACCAAGACAGTCGTGAAGAGGGCATGACAAAACCTATTCCCCATCAGGAGACTCAGATGGGTCCTCAGATCCTCAAAAAGTTCTACAGCTGCACCATCGAGAGCATCCTGACTGGTTGCATCAGCGCCTGGTATGGCAGCTGCTCGGCCTCCGATTGCAAGGCACTACAGAGGGTAGTGCGTACAACCCAGTACATCGCTGGGGCCAAGCTTCCTGCCAGCCATGACAGGCAGGGTCAGAGGAAGGTCCTAAGATTTGTCAGATTCCAACCACCCTAGTCATGGACTGTTCTGTCTGCTACCACACGGCAAGCAGTTCCGGAGCGCCAAGTCTAGGTCCAAAAGGATTCTTAACAGCTTCTACAGCATAAGACTCCTGAACAGCTAATCAAATGGCTACCCAGACTATTTGCATTACCCCCTCCCCTTTTACACTGCTGCTACTCTCTGTTTATTTTCTATGCATATTCACTTTAACTCTATCTACATGTACATATTACCTCAATTACCCCGACTAACAGGTGCCCTGCACATTGACTTACTGGTATCCCCTGTATATAGCCTCGCTATTGTTATTTTACTGCTGCTCTTTAATTATTTGTTACTTTTATTTTTTACTTAAAACGTATTTTCTTAAAACTGCATTGTTGGTTAGGCTTGTTTTTCACTGTAAGGTCTACACCTGTTGATTTTGGCGCATGTGACAAATACCATTTTTATTTTAAATGGAGGTTCTTGGATTCACATAGAGAATAATATGAAATGCTCTGAGACCAGGTTGTATACCCCCACCCCTCTCCGCCACCCTACCCCGCTATCTCCGCCCACCTCTTCACTTCACTGGCTACACTTCCTGTTATGGTTGCAGCACTCTCAGTCTCATAGTGTAGGTAGCTGCAGGTGACCGCAATAACGCTGTCGCAAAACATCATTATCTTTCTCCCTGACACAGTTCGCATGACATGTTGTTCCCTTTTCTAAAATGATGGCGAACAATTTGTTTCTGGTTACTGTAAATAATGTGGTACACACATATGCACGCATGCACGCAAACACACACAATCCCTTTGGCCCCGTTTATGGAGGCATAAATATGGTCAGTGTGAACTGAATGTTGTTTAAAGGTGTTTGATTCTATTTATTATATATCAGGTCTGGATTTACAGCTGGGTACACCTAAAGCAAACCAAGGCCCATTGACAATTGGAGGGTGTCGTAGATCATTTGACTGAAGTGCTTTTCAGAGGAGCTATATGTGGAACATTTGATTCTACACAGTCCTCGGGGGAGTGGTACCGGAGGTGGAGAAGAATATCTTAGTTGCTCTTTCATTTGACAACACTTGTATGTGTGCTTGAGGTGTGCAGATAAATGTGTGTGTGTGTGTGTGTGTGTGTGTGTGTGTGTGTGTGTGTGTGTGTGTGTGTGTGTGTACAAACGGTATATAATGTGTTTTTCTGCATATGCATGTGTTTATTTGGGTGTTTGTGAGTAAGTGGGTCTGAGTGTGTTTGTAAGTTTATGTGTCTGTGTTTGTTAGTTTGTGTGTACATTTGTTTATTTGTCTGTGTGTGCCTCCGTGAATTCTGTTCATGATGTATGCGTGCGTATTAGACATGTTCCGTTTTTAAGAAGACTAGCTATTTGACGACATAAATGATAGAATAACACCATTTTACCAATCTAGAGTCAGAACACATCATCAAATACATTAAGAAATGTATTAGGATCATCAGACGAATTACAGTCATCACTGAACAACGATGTGACATCATTGACTTTTTGTTGTTGCTTGGGAACTATAGCCTAAACCATACTTAGAGGGAGATGGCAAAGACATGTGTTCTGATTGGGCCGTCTCTAATTGTTCAGGCTTGTACTGCAGATAGAACCTTACAGTGCCAAGTTCAAATGACTTTATGCAGATCTTTCTAGTTTAGCATTTTTAAAATGTACTTTCTAAAAAATAGAACTTCACAGACATAAGAAGAACCATATAAAGATCTATGAAATGTGACTAACTCATTTTTGGCAAAAATGTCAGATGGAACCTTATAGTCTCAAGCATTCGATTTGTAGTTGAACAAGTCATTGCATGTATTGATTTTTTTTACTTGACTTGAGACTTGACTTTGAAAAACGCGTGACCCGTTCTACTTGGGATTCGACTCGAGACTCGAACCTTTGTGACTTGAGACTTGCTTGTGACAGGAATAATAGTGAATTGGTCCCACCTCTGGTGTACTCTGTGTATGATGTGTCTGTGTATGTGTGTGCGTGTGCGTCCGTTTGTTTATGCGTGTGTGTGTGTGTGTGTGTGTCTTTGTATACAAACACAAAGAGTCTTGTCACGATCCGACACAGTCACTTCAGTTGTTGAACCTGCTTTCTGTGTTATATATAGACACAGGATACATCAATTCCCATGTGTTCACACTGCTCAAGTTCAAAAACGGCCTTCTGACAAGAGAAGACACACGCCACAAAGACACACAATAGCAGATATACAACAGAAACACCTACCGATGCCAATGCAAGGTAGCTCGCTGTTTGGAAGTAATGTATGAGGCTTTAGCACTTCAAGGTTGGGGATGAATTTATAAAATTAGAATTAGTTGAATTGGAATTGAATTTCAAAGTAGAAATTGTCCATTGATTCCAATGAGTTTTATTTGGAATTGACATGTTAATGCATTTCTTGAACTGACTGTGTGGTGATGGAGCTTCCCTCATTCTATGTAGGATGGAGTCTAATATCTCAGGATGAATCGTTATCAGTTTTGTTTTTAAGAAACTTTGTTGAAAAAGGTGCATCTGTTGTATGACTGATCTTCAATATCTACAATGCTAAAAGTGGTCTATCTTACCTGCTATCTGTGTATAAGGAGGTAATCTGAGTAACAGTGCCACATTGTGGTAGACGTATGAATTACACTGGCTCTCGAAAACAGCCAGACCTCCTACGAATTTGAATCAATATTTCATACACATTAGAATAACATCACATCACGTAAATGTTTTAAAAATCTAAGAAAAATACTGATTGGAATAGGTAACCAATGAATACAGACAATGACTATAGGCATTAGACAACAGTGAATAAACTGGGTTTCCAAAGTGTAAAGATGAATTGTGGCTTTCTGCAACTGAATGTAAGACACGACCAGAGGACTGAGAGTAGATCGTATCCTTTATGTGGCTTTCGCATGAGTCATGTAGAACTGTTTCTCATGCTGTGCAAGTTTCTGCACTGCAGTTCTCAGTGCCATGTATCCTTTACCGCTATGCATTATAAGGAGTCATAGACACTGACTGATCTATATCATTAACTATCTACTATTGCCAGGACCATGTGATCTGACCAGGAAGAACTCAGGGCCCTAATTATTGAGTACGTATATCTACGGCCGTAGATGGTGTAACACAGCAACGAACAAGGGCACCACTGACTACCCACAAGGACACAGCCACCTCACAGAAAGAGGAGGAATTGTCCCCCACTAGCCTAACACACAAAAAAAGAGATGAGCAACTATTTCATTTTGGAGAGAGAGGGGGAAAGAGAGAAGAAGGGAGGAAAGAAGGGAGGGTGGGGGAAAGAAAGGGAAAGAAAAGCAGAGGAGAGTGAATAATTGATGTGGCCCCGGTCCCGGTGCTGGTTCCAGCGGCTCCCTCTATCGCACAAAGACATTTAGCAATGATTCAGATCAAAGCGCCACAGACTCCCGCTGCTAAGCTGAAAGGCGAAGCCCGCCGATTGCCTTCTCCCCAGCACTAATAATATCGTCTTTATGCAGTTAATAAACTGCACACTTCAGTCAAACTATATCATTACGGCCGACTTAGGAACTAATCATTTAAAAGCAGAGAATCGCCTCTGTTCTCTGCTTTAAACCAAACAACATTGTATTGCATGCTGGGGCTGGGAGCAGGCATGTGTGTGTGTGTGTGTGTTTTTGGAAGGGGACATCAAAGCTTTGTCACAGTGTACAGTGAGCGCGTCAGGCAGGCTTGTAAACACACTGTCTACTTCGGTCGATACGGACATGAAGAACACAGGGCAGCATCAGGTTTGGTCATAACCTCCCGCACACACACACTCGCACGCAAGCACACACAACATGCACACACACGTAAATGCACACACATGCACATACGACACACACACGCATTACACACACACGTGAACCCAAACACGCGTGCACGTGCACACGTGCACACGTACACACACAAATGCAGGCACGCACACATACACACACACACCATAGGAGGTTGGTGGCACCTTAATTGGGGAGGACAGGCTCATGGCAATAGCTGGAGTGGAATAGGTGGAATGGTATCAAATACATCAAACGCATGGCCCGGGAGTACAATAGAATAGGGGATATCATTGTAACTGAACATTCATGTGGTGCTCATCCCAAAACAGCCACTAGCTTCTATCCCTTACCCCTACTCTCATGCACTTGTGGAGACCTGAGAGGATTGGATAAGGAATATGGTAAATGCTTCGTCATGACCTACAAATGCTGAGGGGGTAGGGGAGGGGTTGATATGGGATTGGGCATTCTTCCGCATACAGTCCTCCAGTCTATAGAGAGCGCCCTCTAACTGAAGAGAGCAACTAACGTTGTCTTTTTAATCAGAACATTGTTAGTTGAATCAAGCAATTCAGCTCTTATCTGCTGGTACTATGGAATGATTCCAATGATACATACAACTATTTTCTCTCTCATTAGATATAATATGTTTAGCCAGTTGGAATACAAAACTAGTTCTACTCACACAATAGCACAATGAAACACAATAACCACAAACTATACTAGGTGTGCTTCATGTCACCACCTCAGGGTGATATAATGACAGTTGATCTGCTTGAGATGTTACAGAAATGTTCTTAAAATAACCATTTATGACTTTAAAGGTGATATCCCCTTTTTCGCTTTAGATCGAAAAGGGGATATTTGAGCAATCGTCAGTTAGGCCGCAGGCTCCTATAGCCGTGTTGCTGGAACACTGTTTCTATGTAATCGAGACATACTGTAAAGGTTAAGTCTCTGGTTCCGTATCAGTGATGTGGCGTCAAGTTGTGGTTACGGAATGGTTGAATGGCACTGTTCTCAGGGTAGCCCAAGTTGAAAAACAGGTAGGGCCATAAGGTCGACACCTGTTGTATTCGGCGCATGTGACAAATACAATTTGATTTGATTTTAATTCAATTCGGCACCACAAAGTATCAAAGCTTCTAAAGTAATGGTACCTGCACAAGCTGACGCCATTGATTGTTCAGCAATAGCTGACGTTGACTGCATTGATATCAGAGGAGTACTAGACAGACGAACATCATTTGAGAACCTCAAAAATATAGTCCAGAAGAAGATAGGAAGCTGAGGATCAGTTGAGAAAGTTCGTCGACCATAACTATGAGGAAAGTTGTCATCGATGACCTGATTTCTCATGACGATACCTAGACGATCATGATCAAATGCCGCCTACACTGGGTGAAACGTGACAAGACGTTTCAGGCTGGGTTTCTGTACAGCACTTTGAGATTTCAGCTGATGTACGAAGGGCTATATAAATAAATTTGATTTGATTTGATTTAAAATGAGAGAAAGGTGACGATAACCTATTTCAAAAACCCACAAACTGTCCTGTCGATTGCAATAGGCATAGTGCTGCTATCCAATGGGTTTAAAGCTTGTCTGTTATCTCACCACTAGAACAAAAAACATGCTTATCATGTAAGACCCTCAAAAAGAAAGGTTCAAAAGCTGTACTGCTTTATTTATTTCACTTTTAACTAACATTTTTTCTTCATTGTGCCAGAAATTGGTCTTAATTTTGCTGCCTAGCTATACAGTATGTAAAGTTCAAAAACCACACTACACATAGAAGTCCTTAGACGTGCAGGGAGGTGTCGAGAGGGACTGGTAGAACACACAGCAGTCCTAAGCTGAGAGCCACAAGTCTGTAGAGTCTTCTACCTTTAGGACCTGAGGAACAACACACACATTACTCTGCTGTGCCCCAAATGGCACCATATTCCCAACGGCTCTGGTCAAAAGTAGTGCAGTACATAGGGAATAGTGTGCCAATTTGAGGCACAGCCCCTGCACCACTGAACATGGTTGGACTGCAGTTACTGACTTCAAAAACGGTCTGCTTCCCCAGATTAAGCTGAGTCCTTCACTAAAAACAACACCAGTGTATTGGATATTTCAACCTAACATACAGAAATGTTTATAGTACAATCTTCTCTCGTACCAGATTTTTGGACCACATGTAGGGTTTTTGTCATGTTGGACTTCGTATTGACATACGTTGCCGAATCCTCAGAAAGGTTTGTTTCAATCTCATGGATTTCAGAATGATTTAAGCACTGACAAACACTGCCATCTCTGTTACCTTGGTTGTGTGAATGTGTTACAGTTTTTCTCTGCACTGATGTACAGCTCTGTGTGTGCTTTTTAACCCATCTAAAGACAGGAAACTGTCATATCAGACAGGAGAAGTAAGGGGACGTGAGTGACTTTCGTGCAAACTAGATATTTAATCACTATGGGCAAACTAGGGCCCACCGGGCACTGGTCAAAACTATGTAAGGATTAGGATGCCATTTGGGACTGACACATTGACTAGTGAAGTCATCACCAGTGATGTATTGAGCACCTCGTGGACGAGGTGATGGAGAACTTGTGCTTCGTTCTATAGCTAGAGTAATAAGTATCATTTTTGTCTTTATTTGTTGTCTAGTACTGTCTTTTTGCTAGCTAGGATCATCTACTTTAAGTATTGCCTGTCTTCCCATTAGCCTACTTGGTTTGTGAACTGTTGACTGCTCATCATTTGCAGATGATTGTTGACACATCAACCAGGATTAATGGGGCAGGGCAATTTGTAACTTGTTTCGATAATCAGTGGCTGTATTGGAGGGGGAGTGGTTTCTCCTCTCCTAGGCAATCAGCAATTAGTAGAATGTGGCGTGATCTTCACCTCTGCTAGGCAATTAGTGTTAGTACTTCAGTCTCCCCTGGTTTCTCAGCAGCAGCTGTAAGTGGAGGTCGTGTCAGTCTCGTCGGCAAAACGAATGCAAGACCGTCGCCGAAACAAAGCTCCAAACCACTCTTTCACCGGAGTATCTTACCTAGTTATTTTCTGACGATATTATTTACTCTTTTGTAGCTTTGGCAACTCTGTGTTGATTTTCCAGTAGGCTTTACAGACGCTCCCCACCCCTTGGCTGCAACCCTTCTAATTTAGTGTACCCTGCACGCACAACTCATGTGGAATTCCGGGTCTCTGGCAGCGTTTAGAATTGGCGATCTGCGATCAGCCTATGCTGCCCTTCAGTCCCTGGACTTTTTGGCCCTGAAGGAAACATGGATCACTACAGAGAACACTGATATTCCAGCTGCTCTCTTCGTCAGATTACGTTTTCTCTCATAGTCCAAGAGCATCTGGTCATTGTGGTGGTGGCACAGGGCTACTCATTTCTTGTAACTGGAGATTTTTTTCTTCTCTTCTCTCCCTCGCTCACCTGTCCATATCATTTGAAGTTCGTGCTGTCACTGTCACATGTCCACTCAAGCTTAACATTGTTGTCATCTATCACCCACCAGGCATCCTTGGAGAGCTCATTTCCTGATGGCTCTTCGTACTTGGCGACTTCCTGACGTCTGCCTTCGATTCATTTATTTCCAACTCTCCTTGCCTCTTTTGACCTCCCACTTTCCCAATCCCCTACAACTCAGAAGGCAGGCAATACGCTTGACCTCATCTTTACTAAAGGCTGCTCGCCTACTAATCTCACTGCAACCCCCCTCCAGGTCTCTGTTCTCCTACTAATCTCACTGCAACCCCCCTCCAGGTCTCTGTTCTCCTACTAATCTCACTGCAACCCCCCCTCCAGGTCTCTGATCACTACTTTGTTTCCTTTTCTCTCCCTTTCCTCCAACCCTAACCACAGCCCCTACCCAGATGGTCACTGGCCATCGCAAGCTTTGTTCTCTCTCTCCCACTACTTTCTCCTCTTCTATTCTATCATCTCTCTCTTCTGCTAAATCCATCTTCCTTTCTGATTCTTCTTCCCTGGTTCCACTTACACAGACCTACCCTACGCCTTCTCCCCTTTTTGGCTCTCCTCACTGCCAAAGCTGACTCTCTCGCCACTGTTCTCATCCTCCTAGATCTATCCCCTGCATTCGACACCGTGAACCATCAGATCCTCCTCCTCAGCCTTTTAGGGCTGGGCGTCTCAGGCTCTGCACACTCTTGGATTGCAAACTGCACACTTCTCTCCTACCAGGTGACGTGGAGAGGCTCTGTCTACACCACATACTCTCACTACCGGTGTCCCCCAGGGCTCGGTTCTTGGCCCTCTCTGCTTCTCTCTATACACCAAGTCACTCAGCTATGTCGTATCCTCACATCATCTCCTATCATTGCTGTCTGGAAGACGCTCCACTACTTTTCTCCTTCCACCCCCCCTTCTGACACCCAGGTGGCGACATGCATCTCTGTGTGCCTGGCAGTTATCTCAGCTTGGATGTCGGCCCACCACCTCAAGCTCAACCTCGACAAGACAGCACTGCTTCTCCTACCAGGGAAGGCCTGCCCTCTCAAATTCTTCTCCATCATGGTTGACAACTCCAGTGTCGTCCTACCAGAGTGCCAAGTACATTGATGTGACCCTGGACAACACCCTGTCATTCTCTGCAAACATCAAAGCAGTGACTCGCTCCTGCAGATTCATGCTCTACAACATCCGTAGTGTACAACCCTACCTCACAAAGGAAGCAGCGCAGGTCCTAATCCAGACACTTGTCATTTCCCGTCTGGACTACAGCAACTCGCTGTTGGCTGGGCTCCCTCTTTGTGCAATCAAACCCCAGCAACGTACGCAGAACGCTGCAGCCTGCCTGGTTTTAAACCTTCCCATGGCACCCTGCTTCTCTGCACACTCCAATGGCTTCCAGTTGAAGCTCACATCCACTACAAGACCATGGTGCTTGCCTATGGAGCAGCAAGAGGAAATATCCCCTCCCTCCCTTCAAGCTATGCTCAAACCCTACACCCCAACCCAAGCACTCTGTTCTGCCCCCCCCCCCCCCCCCCCCCCCCCGTGATATGCGGTTGTCCCACCTACCTATCATAAGAGGAATGCACTGTAAATTGCTCCGGATAAGAGTGTCTGCTAAATGATTAAAATGAGAACAAGAGGATAAGAAGCAATGGCTCTTTAGTTTATGGAGAGTGTTACACTGTCGGAGAGGGAGGAACACAGTAGTGTGCAGTCTTCACACAGACTACTAGCGTACAGTGATGCGCTCATCTCAGTCACAGCCACATTATGGTAGGGCCATATAGTACATTTCTAGCTTGGGTACCAGCCTGCTTGTGCTAACATTCCACTCATTGTAATGCCAAACTTAGCATACATGTTGGCATATGACACAGAGTAGTACTGAAATGTTAGCACATAACAGGTCTGGATTTCAGGCAAGTTAGCTACAGGATCTTAATTTGACCTGCATTGTCCCAGCAAAATAATCCGGCAGAAACAGGCTTTGCACTTTGAGTCCATAATGATGCTTGATAGATGGTTGGGCTATTAACTGGCCAAAAGTAGTCGACATGAAAAGGGCAGTACTGTTAACATCACTGTGTTAGTGTGGGTTCAGTGAATTCATGTACATCACAAAGCTCATTGGCATTTCCTGTGGTGCAGGAAAATCCTCAGCATCAAAAGAGTGATCAAATGAAGCTCCTACATACGTACACTTGTGTTCTCTGAATTGTGATAGACGTTATTCAAATTCTGAGTTGCGTCTAGCTACACAATGTCAATAATCTATTGAATTCTACTGTAGCTACAGCACAGTAATAACAACAATATAGCCTATTGAAGCTTGGCGAGACTGTCATATTTCTGTGGCCATAGAATGTACTGATCGACTGTAACGACAAACAGCACAGTTACAGAGCTGACCCAAGATCTGTTTCTAAGGTAAACATCACCCTTAAGTATTACCACCAGGCCAGGCCAGGGTAGGTCCCATGGTATCCATATCCACATTGGCAGCACAATAAAGTCCAATAGGATCTCTCTCCAACACCCGCTCTCTTGTTGGACCAGCAGCCAGACCGCTCTGCCAGCTAGCCTCTATTATTCAGTCTGGGCCCACAAAAAAGGCAAGCTAGTTTTTCAGTTTGACAATCCCACGCTGCCTCGGCTTATCCACACCCCATTCCTTTCTCGTTCCCCCTGTTCTCCTGAAAGATTGACACAGAGATTGGGGGGGAGGGGGTTTGCCTCATGGTAGGTTGCTGTTTTATATGAAACGTATGAGGGAAGAAAGGAGAGAAGGGGGAGAGAATGAAAGAAAGGGAGACTTGGGTCTTGGTGAGGGTTGGTGTGTAGAGCCAGGAGCCACTTGAGAAGCAGTGGGTCTTAGATTGGACGGGTTTGTTTGGAGAAGCCCTCTCCAGCCAAATGCGGGATTACCCAAATGCAGGTTCCCATGAAACACCACCACATCAATCATAAAGGGGTTACACACATGCATGCACAGACACGCAAATGTGCAAGCAAACACGCATGAACACACACACACATGCATGCACATACAGTGCCTTTGGAAAGTATTCAGATCATTTACTTTTTCCACATTTTGTTAGGTTAAAGACTTATTCTAAAATTAATTAAATGCTTTTTTTCCCTCATCAATCTACACACAATACCCCATAATGACAAAGCAAAAACAGGTTTTAGACATGTTTGATAATTTATTAAAGATGAACTGAAATCATATTTACATAAGTATTCCAACCCTTTTCTAAGTGCTTGGTTGAAGCACCTTTGGCAGCGATTACAGCCCAGAGTCTTCTTGGGTATGGCGCTACAAGCTTGGCACACCTGTATTTGGGGAGTTTCTCCCATTCTTCTCTGCAGATCCTCTCAAGCTCTGTCAGGTTGGATGGGGAGCGTTGCGGCAGAGCTATTTTCGGGTCTCTCCAGAGATGTTCGATCGGGTTCAAGTCTAGGCTCTGGCTGGGCCACTCAAGGACATTCAGAGACTTGTCCCGAAGCCACTCCTGCGTTGTCTTGGCTGTGTGCTTAGGGTTGTTGTCCTGTTGGAAGGTGAACCTTAATTAAGGGTCTCTGTATTTTGCTCTGTTCATCTTTGCCTCGATCCTAACTAGTCTCCCAGTCCCTGCCACTGAAAAACATCCCCACAGCATGATGCTTCCACCACCATGCTTCACCATAGTGATAGTGCCAGGTTTCCTCCAGATGTGACGTTTAGCATTCAGGCCAAAGAGTTCAATCTTGGTTTCATCAGACCAGAGAATCTTGTTTCTCGTGGTCTGAGAGTCTTTGCCTTTTGGCAAACTCCAAACAGGCTGTCGTGCCTTTTACTGAGGAGTGGCTTATGTCTGGCCACTCTATCCATAAAGGCCTGATTGGTGGAGTGCTGCAGAGATGGTTGTCCTTCTGGAAGGTTCTCCCATCTCCACAGATGAACTCCACAGTGACCATTGGGTTCTTGGTCACCGTGCGGCCAGCTCTAGGAAGAGTCTTGGTGGTTCCAAACTTCTTCCATTTAAGACTGTTTTTGGGGACCTTCAATGCTGCATAATGTGTTTAGTACCCTCCCCGAGATCTGTGCCTCGACACAATCCTGTCTCGGAGCTCTAACAACAATTCCTTCGACCTCATGGCTTGGTTTTTGCTCTGACATGCACTGTCAAATGTTGGACCTTATATAGACAGGTGTGTGCCTTTCCAAATCATGTCCAATCAATTGAATTGACCACAGGTGGACTCCAATGAAGTTATAGAAACATCTCAAGGATGATCAATGGAAACAGGATGCACTTGAGCTCAATTTCAAGTCTCATAGCAAAGGGTCTGAATACTTATGTAAATGTAATTTTTTCTTCTAAAAACCTGTTTTCACTTTGTCATTACGGGGTATTGTGGTTATATTGCTGAGTATTTTTATTTATTTAATAAATTTTAGAATAAGGCTGTAACGTAACAAAATGTGGAAACAGTCAAGGGGTCTGAATACTTTCCGAAGGCACTGTATCCACGTACACATACGCACATGCACGTACATGTACGTACAAGCACATGTACACATGTACACACAAACCTCAACACTCTCTGACCATTTGTAATGAAGAAAGGAGAACACCTTCCCGGACCCCTTTCTCTCACCACGTTCACTCTGAGGAGAAACAGTTTCCCAGAATGGTAGGAAGGAGGGACATAATGTATTGTAGAAGCCTGGTGCTGGTGTAAAGGGAGGAAGGCACATAGACACCTCAAATATTTAACAGGCCCAATATATTGCACGAGTGAGGGAAGTTGCTTGGATGTGTGGATAGGCTGTTCAGTGCACAGGCCTGGCCCCTTTCTGCTTGCGTGCCATCTTGTAGCCTTCCTGTAGCTCAGTTGGTAGAGCATGGTGTTTGCAACGCCAGGGTTGTGGGTTCGATTCCCACGGGGGGCCAGCACAGGAAAAAAAATAAAATGTAGGAAATGAAATGTATGCATTCACTACTGTAAGTCGCTCTGGATAAGAGCGTCTGCTAAATGACTAAAATGTAAAATGGTAGTCCCCCCTGGTGAAATCGCTGTGGGACTAGCTGCCGTGACGATCCCCCCCATTTGCCATGCCGATCCGGCCCATCCTCGTTTCCCTTTGATCTCCCTATGCCACCCTAGTGGCAGATTGGACAACTAGAACAACTGTTAGCCCCTTGTCCTCACCTCACTGTCCACTCAACAGGCAGCAGAGCTAGCCTAGCCTACATAGCATACGCATCCATCCTCAACATCTCTGTTAGCATGAGCACTGCTAAAGTCAGGAGGCCTCAGAGGCAGCTGTCAAATGAACTAGATTCCAATGCTACTGATTTATACTTTTTCTTTTGATACTGAAATATATTTTAGCAATTCGGTTTACTTTTGATACTTAACTAAATGTAAAACCAAATACTTATAGACTTTCACTCAAGTAATATTTTACTGGGTGACTTTCACTTTTGCTTGAGTCATTTTCTATTAAGGTATCTTTACTTTTATTCAATTATGACAATTGGGTACTTTTTCCAGCACTGAACAGGGCCCTGATCTCTGCCTTTCTACCTCTTTCTCTTTCTTTCTCTCCTTCAAACTCACTCTTTACATCTGGTCCTCTCACTTCTTCCACTTTTTAATTACAAAATGAGCTAGTGACACTTTCTCAAATTTGGACATCAAGGTTCAGAAATACAGCTGATTTTCATTCTTATCCTCCAATCAGGGACTGATTCAGACCAAGGAGTCCAATCATTAATTAGTCAATTACCTACCATGGAATAAATAAAACCAGCAGTACTCTAGACCTCCAGGCTCAAATTTAAATTGCCCCTGTATCAAGAAAACTAGTCAACAGTACAATCCATCCCCTTTTTATATGAATTGCATCTTCATGGTGTAATATAATGTATTAGTGTACAGGCCTACTGAACTGCCAGTTTTGAAGGCCTATACACTATTTGTGTGTATAGGTGTACATATATCTGTAGGCAAGGGCATAGCCTAAGTGTGAGTTCGAGACAAAGCAAGTCAGAGATAGACAGAGAGACGGCCACACACACAACTATGCTTTGTGGTTTGCAACAGTCAACTTCACTGCAAGACAGATGTTTGTGTGGCATGTGTGAAAGGTAACATTCATTAGCTCTCAAGGCCATTTCTATGCGTCTCCAAAAGGGAAGTTTGTGTGGAGAGCAGAGGGTATCTGGGGGTTAGCCATAAGCAAATTCAGAGATTCATGTTGATTCTAATTACAGGCAAAGGGAGGTAGGCGTTGTATTATTAAAAGCACTAAAACACATTGGGGCTCCATTTCAGGCACAAGTTCTCTTTCTTTCTCGCCCTCCCTCCACGTCCCTCCATCCCCTCCTCCCGAGCTCGCATTAATCCAGAGGCGGAATTTTTCCCGACAAGTGATCAAAGAGCAGTCGTGCGTCGCCAGGTGCGGCTGCGGCAGCTTCAACCGCCAACAACGACAAATCCTTTTTTTTTTTCTTCTTCACTGAAAAGAGAGAGAGAGAAAAAACAAGGCTTGGGCGAACTGCAGTTGTATCTGAGGGAGAGAGAAATACTTCTATTCCCATTATTTCTGAAGGCCTTTTCTTCTCTCGTTCGGAAGGAAGCAGGGAGGGCGAGATCTAGTGAGTGTGACGGTGAATCGGTGGAGCTGTGTCCCCCGTGTGTGCCGTCCCCTAGTGCGCCACGGCGGTTTGAGATGTTTCTCTCTGCAAACTACAGCAACACTCAAGACACGCGACCAGCGGGAGCGAGCGAACAGAGAGAGGACAACGCGGCAGGGATTAGGCTTTATTAAGTCTCAATCATGAAGGATGGGCACGACAACAGTCACAAAACACACAACAACACACTGCTACATACACTGTGTGTGTCTTGCTGGGCCGGAGAGTGAAGGGATGAGACACAAAGCATATCTTTCAATCTATAGGCTGTCCTCTGAAGGAGGGGGTGTATGGGGGAAGCTGTAATTAGTATCTCAATCCCAAAGTGTTTACAGTGCAGAACTGTTTGGAGAGTATCACCTCACAACACGCACATGATGATATCCAGCTCTAGAGGGGGTGAGCGAGATGTTATTGAAACGGAGGGATTGGACAGACTTAGCATCCTCACGCTCTCTAATATGACTGACAGTTTAGGAGATGGGGAGTGCATTATGCACAAGGGTTTTGTTGGCACGCACAAATGCAATAAGAGGCCAAAGGTAAACATAACAATTGGTAGATCTAATTCTGTTTCAAAGATGGCTGTAGAAAACGGATGAGTCTCGGGACAAGCTCTAGGCCCTGAATTTGTTCTATGTGGCTGGCTATTGTGTTTCTTTGTCACCATCTTCAATCCTGATTTGAACCCAGAAACAAAATGGCCGCCTTTTGAGTGAGTCGGCTTTAAAGCCGCATTATCAAACAGACACTTCCATTAACCTAACTTGACGCCTTTTTTTCCTCTCCTGAACTGTGATTGGTGATGGTTTAACTGCTAATACTAATGTCAGGGTTGAGACACTTTATTCCACTGAATTAATCATCAACACTTCCTTCTAACAGAAGATTCACTAAAATGGCTTTGTAATACTTAATTCTATGAAGCTCTAAAATCCTTTGAAGTTTGTGACATTTGTTTCACTTTGAAGCATCATATTTGTAGACAGACACACAGACATTTCTGTCATGATGCCTTTTTTTTCACAAGACTACAAATCCTCACTCAATGTCCATCCAGTAAGCATCAATCTGTATCCTACACCCAGTCAACAGCATGAAACATAATGCTGTAAGTTTCCTTACAGCGTTGTTGCGGTGCAGAACTCCATGTTGTGCGAATGAGCTCACCAGAAATCAGAAATGTCCATTCGTGTATGCATGTGTTCACTGTATGTGTGTGTGTGTGTTGGGGCCATGTTCACAGCCGGTGGCCCTTGTGGTTGTCACAGTAGCTTTATCTATGCATTGTAGAGGGGTTGGAGGGGAGAGAAGGGGCCCTGACAAGTGGGTATCAGGTCCAGAAGCGTGTGAACCACGGTCGCGATCCAGCTGTCTCCACCACACCCCAATCTCCCCCTCTATATACCCCCCTCTATCTCTCCACCCTTCCAGCCCTCCACCCTCCCTCCTCCTTCAGCCACTCCAGCTGGAAGCTTTGAACCCCCTTCACCCCTCCCCTCCACACCTCCTCCCTCTCTTCTTCCACATAAGTCCAGAGATTGGGGAGGAAGAATAAATAGATGTCACGGCATCCCCTCGTCTTTCATGGCGGAGACGGGGGGGTCAGAGGTCAGACTGTGTCAGGCGGGTTAGAGTGACGTTTTTGTCTCGGCCGACAGTCAGACAGGTCATCCAGGCCATCCTATAAACGGTTGCCAAAGTGTACGTGTGACATCATGAGAATATTCAGTTAAACATTAACTTTAAGTTGTGTGAAATATAGTCCAGGGATGTTAAAGTGGATATGTACCCTCAATATAAAATAGGTCACAGAAGTAAAAAATGTAAACTGATATAGAGGAAAGACCTTAAAGAAAACCTCACATAGTTTTCTTTGAAATAATGGTACTGAAAGAAAAACGACACAAACCACCCGACTAAAATTATATACAGTACCAGTCAAAAGTTTGGACACACCTACTCATTCAAGGGTTTTTCTTTATTTTACTATTTTATACATTGTAGAATAAGAGTGAATACATCAACACTTTGAAATAACACATATGGAATCATGTAGTAACCAATAAAGTATTAAACAAATGAAAATATATTTTATATTTGAAATTCTTCAAATAGCCACCCTTTGCCTTGATGACAGCTTTGCACACTCTTGGCATTCTCTCAACTAGCTTCATGAGGTAGTCACCTAAAATGCATTTTATTAACAGGTGTGCCTTGTTAAAAGTTAATTTGTGGAATTTATTTCCTTCTTAATGTGTTTGAGCCAGTCAGTTGTGTTGTGACAAGGTAGGGGTGGTATACAGAAGATAGCCCTATTCGGTAAATTACCAAATCCATATTATGGCAAGAACAGCTCAAATAAGCAAAGAGAAACAACAGTCCATTATTACTTTTAGACAATCCAGAAAATGTAAAGAACTTTGAAAGCAGTCGCAAAAACCATCAAGCACTATGATGAAACTGGCTCTCATGAGGACCGCCACAGGAAAGGAAGACCCAGAGTTACCTCTGCTGCAGAGGATAAATTCATTAGAGTTACCAGTCTCAGAAATCGGCAATTCATTGCACCTCAGATTGCAGACCAAATAAATGCTTCACAGAGTTCAAGTAACAGACACATCTCAACATCAACTGTTCAGAGGAGACTGCGTGGATCAGGCCTTCATGGTCTAATTGCTGCAAAGAAACGACTACTACAGAACACCAATAATAAGAAGAGACTTGCTTGGGCAAAGAAACCCGATCAATGGACATTAGACCGGTGGAAATCTGTCCTTTGGTCTGATGAGTCCAAATTTGAGATTTTTGGTTCCAACCACGTGTTTTTGTGAGACACAGAATAGGTGAACGGATGATCTCTGCATGTGTGGTTCCCACCGTGAAGCATGGAGGAGGAGGTGTGATTGTGGGGGGTTGCTTTGCTGGTGACAGTGTCAGTGGTTTATTTAGAATTCAAGGCACACTTAACTAGCATGGCTACAACAGCATTCTGCAGCGATATGCCATCCCATCTGGTTTGAGCTTAGTGGGACTATCATTTGTTTTTCAACAGGACAATGACCCAACACACCTCCAGGCTGCGTAAGGGCTATTTGACCAAGAAGGAGAGTGATGGAGTGCTACATCAGATGACCTGGCCTCCACAATCCCCTGAGTTGGACCGCAGAGTGCAGGAAAATCAGCCAACAAGTGCTCAGCATATGTGGGAACTCCTTCAAGACTATTGGAAAAGCATTTCAGGTGAAGCAGTGTGCAAAGCTGTCATCAAGGCAAAGGGTGGCTACTTTGAAGAATCTAAACTATAAAATATATTTTTATTTGTTAATTAACACTTTTTGTGTTACTACATGATTCCACATGTGTCACGCCCGTCGTAAAGATGGGACCAAGATGCAGCGGGTATGTGAATGCTCATATTTACTTTTATTGAACACTACACCAAAACAAGAAAATAAACAAACGACAGCTAGACAGTTTTGCAGGCTAACCACAGCAGTGCAAAAACAACTTCCCACAAAAGACAGGTGGAAAAAGGGCTACCTAAGTATGGCTCCCAATCAGCAACAACGATGTACAGCTGTCCCTGATTCAGAGCCATACCAGGCCAACACAAAGAAATACACAACATAGAAAAAACATAGAAATACAAAACATAGAACAATACCCAAAAACCCCGACAACACAAAACAAACACACCCCTGCCACGCCCTGACCAAACTACAGTAACAAATAACCCCTTATACTGGTCAGGACGTGACAACATGTGTTATTTCATCATTTCGATGTCTTCACTATTATTCTACAATGTAGAAAATAGTAAGAATAAAGAAAAACCCTTGAATGAGTAAGTGTGTCCAAACGTTTGACTGGTACTGTAACTCCATGCACACGCGGTTCAAATATTTCAACAGTGACGATCAGATTGGAAAAACAAGGGCAAATATGCAGCCAAATATAATTACATATGTTAAAAGGGGGCAAAAGAAAGCCTCTGTGTCGGTTAAATTGGATGTGCATATGACATTTCAAAGGCCATCAAAATGGAAAAGGGATGAATAAAGGAGTGGAACAAAATGTATTTACATCATAAATGCACAGGTTTCTTTTCAACAGGCCTCTTCAGTACTCTCTGGCTTTTAATGGTGGGTAAGTTCGAAGTGCCACTAGACTCCCACTGCTTTGGAGAGATGGAAGTATAGCACAGCCCCAGTCTCTCTGCATGTGTGCGTGCGTGTGTGTGTGTGCACTTATACTTCTCTCCCTCTGTCCCAGTTAATCAAGCCCACCCCTGCCAATGTCCTTCTAGTGAGTATGGGAGGGGTATAGGGATGAGCGGGAAAAGGTGCCCTTTCCTGTCTTCCTTTTCATTACCCCTTTTCCATCCCTTCATTTTTCACATCACATCCCTGTTCTTTTTCTCTTCCTCACGAACCACTACTTTTACTTTTCGTATTTCTCTTCCTTTCTTTTCTCTCTGTTCCCTCTCCTTCTGCCTCGTTCCCTTCTTCTTCCCTAGTCCTCCCAGAGTGTTGGCGAGGGATTGCTAGAAACGGTGTCTTGGGGAACGTCGCTAACATCCCAGCTCCGAAGCATCTCCGGATTCCGAGCGGAGCCAGCCAGCCATTGCCCACGGTGAAATCCCTGCATCAAAGCCGCGAATGGTTCCTTTTTCCTCCCCTCCTTTCTCGGTCTTTCTTTCTTCCATGGTGGCACTTCAAGCGACTCCGAATGTTTAACTTCACACATCGTCCTCATTAGGGGCCCTCAAAGCCTTCCATTGATTCTAAAGGCGCTCATTTGAATTTTTAATCACAAATACTGTATGTATTGTAGCTGTGCTCAGCGCTATGCACTATGCGTGCTCTCGCGTCGCTTGTTCTTGCAGCCGTTTTAAAGTCCGCTCAACCTCTTGAAGTCTCGAAGTTAAGACTTTTACTTAGCAGAAGCCACACATCATGGAGTATTGATGGAAATGACTTGGAATAGGGAGTAGAGATATTACACTTATATGGTGGCTGTATTGTAATGTGATGGTAATACAGTGAAAGCGATATGTTGTTATGGTGGTGACATTGTGATGGCGTAGCAGTCAGGCATCTTTTGTCTTCGTTTTGTCGTGTCCCGTGTATATATCTTTTTACATTTTTTTTCTTCGCATATATTTTGTAAATATTTTTCTTAAACCCAACTTCAACATACTCTCCTGCAACCCGCCTCACCCAATGTGGTATTGATCTGCTATTTTCTTTACTTCAGAACCGGAACCCCCAACAGAACCTAGCCAGCTAACTAGCTACAAGCTAGTAGTCAGCTAGCCACTGCTAGCGGTCATCAGCTAACCTTTAGCCTGGACAACTCCTGCCAGTCTGCACAACGCGATTCAACCCAGAGCGTATCGGACTTCTTATTCTCCATACCCCAGGATTCCTCCCGCAAGCTCTGAACCTCTTCAGAGCTTGCCTTCTCCTGGCTAACGTCTCTCTTCCAAAGTAAGCACCAATTAGCCTGGAGCTAGCCTATGTTAGGCCCATCTCCCGGTTAGCTGAAGAGGTCCATCAGCCACTCCTTGGGCTACAATGTCTATTTTGCCAATTTGCCTGGACCCCTTTTATTGCCGATATGGAGCCCAGCCGATCCTTCATGACTGGACTACCGACGTAATCCGCCCGAGGGGGGGTTTTCAACTGGCTCCCCCGTCGCGACGTCCCCTGCATGCCCATCTGCTAGCCTGCTAGCCATGGCCCGCTAGCTGTCTAGAGCAGCTGAAGAAGTCCATCAGGCAATTTCTTTGGGCTACTATACCTATTTTTCCAATTGGCCTGAACCCTTCTACTACACGAGCCCTGCTGATCCATCACGACTGATCTGCCGACGTAACCACACGAAGGGGCTACAACTGACTTCTTCCATCGTGACGTCCCTCTAAGGCCCTTCTGCTAGCCTTCTAGCCCCGGCCCGCTAGCTGAATCGCCGTGTCTCCAGCTCGACCAGCTACTCACTGGACCCAATGATCACTCGGCTATGCATGCCTCTCCCTAATGTCAATATGCCTTGTCAATTGCTGTTTTGGTTAGTAATTATTGCCTTATTTCATTGAAGAACCTCTAGCCCTGCACAATAGGCCTTAGCTAACCCTTTAGTTCCACCTCCCACACATGCGGTGACCTCACCTGGTTTAAATTATGTTTCTAGAGACAATATCTCTCTCATCGTCACTCAATGCATAGGTTTACCTCCACTGTATTCACATCCTACCATACCTTTGTCTGTACATTATTCCTTGAATCTATTCTACGGTGCCCAGAAACCTGTTCCTTTTACTCTCTGTTCCGAACGTACTAGACAACCAGTTCTTATAGCCTTTAGCTGTACCCTTATCCTACTCCTCCTCTGTTCCTCTGGTGATGTAGAGGTTAACCCAGGCCCTGCAGTGCCTAGCTCCTCTCCCATTCCCCAGGCACTCTCATTTGTTGACTTCTGTAACTGTAAAAGCCTTGGTTTCATGCATGCTAACATTAGAGCCTCCTCCCTAAGTTTGTTTTATTCACTGCTTTAGCACACTCTGCCAACCTGGATATCCTAGCCGTGTCTGAATCCTGGCTCAGGAAGACCACCAAAACCCCTGAAATTTACATCCCTAACTATAACATTTTCCGACAAGATAGAAATGCCAAAGGGGGCGGAGTTGCAATCTACTGCAGAGATAGCCTGCAGAGTTCTGTCTTACTATCCAGGTCTGTGCCCAAACAATTTGAGCTTCTACTTTTAAAAATCCACCTTTGCAGAAACAAGTCTCTCACCATTGCCGCTTGCTATAGACCACCTTCTGCCCCCAGCTGTGCCCTGGACAAAATATATGAATTGATTGTCCCCCATCTATCTTCAGAGCTCGTGCTGTTAGGTGACCTAAACTGAGACATGCTTAACACCCCCGGCCATCCTACAAACTAAGCTTGATGCCCTCAATTTCACACAAATTATCAATGAACCTACCAGGTACAACCCCAAATCCGTAAACACGGGCACCCTCATAGATATCATCCTAACCAACCTGCCCTCCAAATACAGCTCTGCTGTCTTCAACCAGGATCTCAGCGATCACTGCCTCATTGCCTGCGTCCGTAATGGGTCTGCGGTCAAACAACCACTCCTCATCACTGTCAAACGCTCCCTAAAACACTTCAGCGAGCAGGCCTTTCTAATTGACCTGGCCCTGGAAGGTGTCCTGGAAGGATATTGACCTCATTCCGACAGTAGAGGATGTCTGGATATTCTTTAAAAGTGCTTTCCTCACCATCTTAAATAAGCATGCCCCATTCAAAAAAATGTAAAACCAGGAATAGATATAGCCCTTGGTTCACTCCAGACCTGACTGCCTTTGACCAGCTACAAAAACATCCTGTGGCGTATTGCATTAGCATCGAATAGCCCCCGCGATATGCAACTTTTCAGGGAAGTTAGGAACCAATATACACAGGCAGTTAGGAAAGCAAAGGCTAGCTTTTTCAAACAGAAATTTGCATCCTGCAGAACAAACTCCAAAAAGTTCTGGGACACTGTAAGGTCCATGGAGAATAAGAGCACCTCCTCACAGCTGCCCACTGCACTGAGGCTAGCAAACACTGTCACCACCAATAAACATGATAGTTGAGAATTTCAATAAGCATTTTTCTATGGCTGGCCTTGCTTTCCACCTGGCTACCCCTACCCCGGTCACCAGCCCTGCACCCCCTACAGCAACTTGCCTAAGCGTCCCCCATTTCTCTTTCACCCAAATCCAGATAGCTGATGTTCTGAAAGAGCTGCAAAATCTGGACCCCTACAAATCAGCCGGGCTAGACAATCTGGGCCCTCTCTTTCTAAAATTATCTGCCGAAATTGTTGCAACCCCTATTACTAGCCTCTTCAACGTCTCTTTCGTATCGTCTGAGATCCCTAAAGATTGGAAAGCTGCCACGGTCATCCCCCTCTTCAAAGGGGGAGACATTCTAGACCCAAACTGCTACAGACCTATATCTATCCTACCCTGCCTATCTAAGGTATTCGGAAGCCAAGTTAACAAACAGATCACCGACCATTTAGAATCCCACCGTACCTTCTCCACTATGCAATCTGGTTTCCGAGCTGGTCATAGGTGCACCTCAGCCACGCTCAAGGTCCTAAACAATATCATAACCGCCATCGATAAGAGACAATACTGTGCCGCTGTATTCATCGACCTGGCCAAGGCTTTCAACTCTGTCAGTCACCACATTCTTATTGGCAGACTCAACAGCCTTGGTTTCTCAAATGACTGCCTCGCCTGGTTCACCAACTACTTCTCAGACAGAGTTCAGTGTGTCAAGGATTAAGACCTTTGGCAGTCTCTATGGGGGTGCCACAGGGTTCAATTCTCGGGCCGACTCTTTTCTCTGTATACATCAATGATTTTGTTCTTGCTGCTGGTGATTCTCTGATCCACCTCTACGCAGACAACACCATTTTGTATACTTCTGGCCCTTCTTTGGACACTGTGTTAATTAACCTCCAGACGAGCTTCAATGCAATACAACTCTCCTTCCGTGGCTTCCAACTGCTCTTAAATGCAAGTAAAACTAAATGCATGCTCTTCAACCGATCGCTGCCCACACCTGCCCACCCATCCAGCATCACTACTCTGGACAGTTCTGACTTAGAATATGTGGACAACTACAAATACCTAGGTGTCTGGCTAGACTGTAAACTCTCCTTCCAGACTCACATTAAGCATCTCCAATCCAAAATGAAATCTAGAATCGGCTTCCTATTTCGCAAAAAAGCATCCTTCGCTCATGCTGCCAAACATACCCTCGTAAAACTGACTATCCTACCAATCCTTGACTTCGGCGATGTCATTTACAAAATAGCCTCCAACACTCTACTCAGCAAATTGGATGCAGTCTATCACAGTGCCATCCATTTTGTCACCAAAGCCCCATATACTACCCACCACTGCGACCTGCATGCTCTAATTGTCTGGCCTTCGCTTCATATTCATTGCCAAACCCACTGGCTCCAGGTCATCTATAAGTCCTTGCTAGGTAAGGCCCCGCCTTATCTCAGCTCACTGGTCACCATAGCAGCACCCACCCGTAGCACACGTTCCAGCAGGTATATGTCACTGGTCACCCCCAAAGCCAATTCCTCCTTTGGCCGCCTTTCCTTTCAGTTCTCTGCTGCCAATGACTGGAACGAACTGCAAAAATCACTGAACTCACTAACTTTAAGCACCAGCTGTCAGAGCAGCTCACAGATCACTATACCTGTACATAGCCCATCTGTAAATAGTCAATCCAGCTACCTCATCCCCCATACTGTTATTTATTTCATTTATTTTGCTCTTTTGCACCCCAGTATCTCTACTTTCACACTAATCTTCTGCACATCTATCACTCCAGTGTTTAATTGCTATATTATAATTATCTTGCCACTATGGCCTATTTATTGCCTTACCTCCCTTATCCTACCTCATTTGCACACACTGTATATAGACCTTTTCTATTGTATTATTGACTGCATGTTTGTTTATTCCATGTGTAACTCTGTGTTGTTGTTTGTGTCGCACTGCTTTGCTTTATCTTGGCCAGGTCACAGTTGTAAATGAGAACTTGTTCTCAACTAGCCTACCTGGTTAAATAAAGGTGAAATTATTATTATTTTTAAAATTGTATTTTGATATCAGGCATCATTTGTGATGCTATTGACATAGATTTCTGATGGAAGGGCTACATTGCAATGGTGGTGACAGTTTTGTCATTGTGATGGTAGTGACATAGTTTTGTTGGAAAGGGATACATTGCGTTGGTAGTGACTTAGTGATGAGATTGTGAAGTGAGAGGTTATATTGAGCTGAGTAAGATTACAGTACTGATATTTATTAGGTACGGGAGTAGAACCTCCTTACCTAATAACCTAACAAGCACACGTAGTAGTGTTACTGCTCCTTCTAGTGTCACATGCAAACTGTAGTGTGCCTATTGAAAAGGTCATCCATAATATATAGAGCTATGCATCACTCAGTCCGCGTGGTTGATATAGCTATATATAATACTCACACACAGAAACTATATGCATACAAAGCCTCAGCTAAGCTACAGAGAGACTTTGTCACTCAAGCAAGAACAGGGAGGGAGAAAAACCCTCAGATCTTTCTGCAAGAAGTACACCTTTGAATCAGAATTTCCTTGCAGAAAAAAAGCGCTTTGAAAATCTAATGCATAAACATTATCTTCGTTTTTTTTCTTCTTCTCTCCTTCCCTCCCCTCACCTAAAGCGCAAGCTTCTGAGCCACTTTGGAGAACTTCCCTTTTTAGAGTCCTCAGTAACTTAAATAACAGGCGGTTGGGGATTTGGATATTGTTATGTCTCATCAAAGGGAAAGATCTTTAGCTATCCTCCCCTGCCTGTTCTCCGGGTGTCTGTCAACGCCATGTCTTTGAGAGAGAATTGTCTCCTCCAGACTGATATCTACTGTAATTTGATTTCTTCTTCCCTCTCTAGCTTCATATCACTGGGTATGTTTTCAAATGTTTAGCAGGGCACCAGTTCCCCCAGTGGAATAGGCTAAAATGTTAGCACTCGTTGTTCTACTTTGCAGGGCTAAATATCATAAAAGTTCTGAGAAAAGTAGTAGCTAATGAAAATGACTTCATAAAGATGAAATGCCCGTATGTAGGCAAAACTAATTGTAGATTAAATGAATAATGGCTCCAAGTCTGACAAATGGCAGCCATTTTATATTGTGGAAACTAAACAGTTATGAATTTGCAACTTATGACAACAATGGTGACGTCCACATTGGTGGCATCCGCTGCCTTCTCTTTTTACATTCAACATCATATAAACCATGGTGTGTACTAAAAACACTTCAAAGGCAAAAAAATAATCATTCTATATACCACAAGTTCAAGGGTTTATAACTAAAACCTCAGTGGTTCGACATCAAAAAGGGTTTGCTTCATCTCGACCCATGCAGGGGTTCTCTCTCTGGGACTTGATGGTGTAGTAGTTGCAGCCAATGAACGTTACATGTTACCCGCCCCTCTCTCTTCAACGAAACTTCTCTCTTCACCCCCTGTTCCCTCGCTCTCTCTTGCACCTGCTGCTGTAAACAGCATGATCCGTCTGTGTATTTCTGTCCATCCCTCGTTTCTCTCCCTCCTCTCCCACACTCCATCCATCCCTCCGTTCCTTTCTGCTGTCAAGCCCAGCTGGATCATCGTTGCCAGTGTAATCACGCGGTCTTTGCCGGTGTGGCAACAAACGATGGCAAACGGTGTCGGCAACACAGTCTCGATACTGTGGGGTGGTACCATAGTATATCTGTTACTGTGGGGTGGTACCATAGTATATCTGTTACTGTGGGGTGGTACCATAGTATACATGTTACTGTGGGGTGGTACCATAGTATATCTGTTACTGTGGGGTGGTACCATAGTATACATGTTACTGTGGGGTGGTACCATAGTATATCTGTTACTGTGGGGTGGTACCATAGTGTATATGTTACTGTGGGGTGGTACCATAGTATACATGTTACTGTGGGGTGGTACCATAGTATGTCTGTTACTGTGGGGTGGTACCATAGTGTATATGTTACTGTGGGGTGGTACCATAGTATACATGTTACTGTGGGGTGGTACCATAGTATATCTGTTACTGTGGGGTGGTACCATAGTATGTCTGTTAGTGTGGGGTGGTACCATAGTGTATCTGTTACTGTGGGGTGGTATCATAGTATATATGTTACTGTGGGGTGGTACCATAGTATATCTGTTAGTGTGGGGTGGTACCATAGTATACATGTTACTGTGGGGTGGTACCATAGTATATATGTTACTGTGGGGTGGTACCATAGTATATCTGTTATTGTGGGGTGGTACCATAGTATATCTGTTACTGTGGGGTGGTACCATAGTATATCTGTTACTGTGGGGTGGTACCATAGTATATCTGTTACTGTGGGGTGGTACCATAGTATACATGTTACTGTGGGGTGGTACCATAGTGTATCTGTTACTGTGGGGTGGTATCATAGTATATCTGTTACTGTGGGGTGGTACCATAGTATATATGTTACTGTGGGGTGGTACCATAGTATATCTGTTACTGTGTGGTGGTACCATAGTGTATCTGTTATTGTGGGGTGGTACCATAGTGTATCTGTTACTGTGGGGTGGTATCATAGTATATCTGTTACTGTGGGGTGGTATCATAGTATACATGTTACTGTGGGGTGGTACCACAGTATATCTGATACTGTGGGGTGGTACCATAGTATATATGCTACTGTAGGGTGGTACAGTTGTATATCTGTTACTGTGGGGTGGTACCATAGTGTATCTGTTACTGTGGGGTGGTACCATAGTATATCTGTTACTGTGGGGTGGTACCATAGTATATCTGTTAGTGTGGGGTGGTATCATAGTATATCTGATACTGTTGGGTGGTATAATAGTATATCTGTTAGTGTGGGGTGGTACAATAGTATATCTGTTAGTGTGGGGTGGTACCACAGTATACATGTTACTGTGGGGTGGTACAATAGTATATCTGTTAGTGTGGGGTGGTATCATAGTATATCTGTTAGTGTGAGGTGGTACCATAGTATATCTGTTAGTGTGGGGTGGTACCATAGTATATATGTTACTGTGGGGTGGTACCATAGTATATCTGTTACTGTGGGGTGGTATCATAGTATATCTGTTACTGTGGGGTGGTACCATAGTATATATGTTACTGTGGGGTGGTACCATAGTATATCTGATACTGTGGGGTGGTATCATAGTATATCTGTTAGTGTGGGGTGGTACCATAGTATACATGTTACTGTGGGGTGGTACCATAGTATATCTGATACTGTGGGGTGGTATCATAGTATATCTGTTAGTGTGGGGTGGTACCACAGTATACATGGTACTGTGGGGTGGTATCATAGTATATATGTTACTGTGGGGTGGTATCATAGTATATCTGTTACTGTGGGGTGGTATCATAGCATATCTGTTACGGTGGGGTGGTATTATAGTATATCTGTTACTGTGGGGTGGTACCATAGTATACATGTTACTGTGGGGTGGAATAAGAGTATATATGTTACTGTGGGGTGGTACCATAGTATATCTGTTACTGTGGGGTGGTACCATAGTATATCTGTTAGTGTGGGGTGGTACCACAGTATACATGTTACTGTGGGGTGGAATAAGAGTATATATGTTACTGTGGGGTGGTACCATAGTATATATGTTACTGTGGGGTGGTACCATAGTATACATGTTACTGTGGGGTGGTACCATAGTATATATGTTACTGTGGGGTGGTACCATAGTATATCTGTTACTGTGGGGTGGTACCATAGTATATCTGTTACTGTGGGGTGGTACCATAGTATACATGTTACTGTGGGGTGGTACCATAGTATATCTGTTACTGTGGGGTGGTACCATAGTATACATATTACTGTGGGGTGGTACCATAGTATATCTGTTACTGTGGGGTGGTACCATAGTGTATATGTTACTGTGGGGTGGTACCATAGTATACATGTTACTGTGGGGTGGTACCATAGTATGTCTGTTACTGTGGGGTGGTACCATAGTGTATATGTTACTGTGGGGTGGTACCATAGTATACATGTTACTGTGGGGTGGTACCATAGTATATCTGTTACTGTGGGGTGGTACCATAGTATGTCTGTTAGTGTGGGGTGGTACCATAGTGTATCTGTTACTGTGGGGTGGTATCATAGTATATCTGTTACTGTGGGGTGGTACCATAGTATATCTGTTAGTGCGGGGTGGTACCATAGTGTACATGTTACTGTGGGGTGGTACCATAGTATATCTGTTACTGTGGGGTGGTACCATAGTATATCTGTTATTGTGGGGTGGTACCATAGTATATCTGTTACTGTGGGGTGGTACCATAGTATATCTGTTACTGTGGGGTGGTACCATAGTATATCTGTTACTGTGGGGTGGTACCATAGTATACATGTTACTGTGGGGTGGTACCATAGTGTATCTGTTACTGTGGGGTGGAATAAGAGTATACATGTTACTGTGGGGTGGTACCATAGTATACATGTTACTGTGGGGTGGTACCATAGTATACATGTTACTGTGGGGTGGTACCATAGTATATCTGTTACTGTGTGGTGGTACCATAGTGTATCTGTTATTGTGGGGTGGTACCATAGTGTATCTGTTACTGTGGGGTGGTATCATAGTATATCTGTTACTGTGGGGTGGTATCATAGTATACATGTTACTGTGGGGTGGTACCACAGTATATCTGATACTGTGGGGTGGTACCATAGTATATATGCTACTGTAGGGTGGTACAGTTGTATATCTGTTACTGTGGGGTGGTACCATAGTGTATCTGTTACTGTGTGGTGATACCATAGTGTATCTGTTACTGTGGGGTGGTACCATAGTATATCTGTTACTGTGGGGTGGTACCATAGTATATCTGTTAGTGTGGGGTGGTATCATAGTATATCTGATACTGTTGGGTGGTATAATAGTATATCTGTTAGTGTGGGGTGGTACAATAGTATATCTGTTAGTGCGGGGTGGTACCACAGTATACATGTTACTGTGGGGTGGTATAATAGTATATCTGTTAGTGTGGGGTGGTATCATAGTATATCTGTTAGTGTGAGGTGGTACCATAGTATATCTGTTAGTGTGGGGTGGTACCATAGTATATATGTTACTGTGGGGTGGTACCATAGTATATCTGTTACTGTGGGGTGGTATCATAGTATATCTGTTACTGTGGGGTGGTACCATAATATATATGTTACTGTGGGGTGGTACCATAGTATATCTGATACTGTGGGGTGGTATCATAGTATATCTGTTAGTGTGGGGTGGTACCATAGTATACATGTTACTGTGGGGTGGTACCATAGTATATCTGATACTTTGGGGTGGTATCATAGTATATCTGTTAGTGTGGGGTGGTACCACAGTATACATGGTACTGTGGGGTGGTATCATAGTATATATGTTACTGTGGGGTGGTATCATAGTATATCTGTTACTGTGGGGTGGTATCATAGCATATCTGTTACGGTGGGGTGGTATTATAGTATATCTGTTACTGTGGGGTGGTACCATAGTATACATGTAACTGTGGGGTGGAATAAGAGTATATATGTTACTGTGGGGTGGTACCATAGTATATCTGTTACTGTGGGGTGGTACCATAGTATATCTGTTACTGTGGGGTGGTACCATAGTATATCTGTTACTGTGGGGTGGTACCATAGTATATCTGTTAGTGTGGGGTGGTACCACAGTATACATGTTACTGTGGGGTGGAATAAGAGTATATATGTTACTGTGGGGTGGTACCATAGTATATCTGTTACTGTGGGGTGGTACCATAGTATATCTGTTACTGTGGGGTGGTACCATAGTATATCTGTTACTGTGGGGTGGTACCATAGTATATCTGTTAGTGTGGGGTGGTACCATAGTATATATGTTACTGTGGGGTGGTACCATAGTGTATCTGTTACTGTGGGGTGGTACCATAGTGTACATGTTACTGTGGGGTGGTACCATAGTATATATGTTACTGTGGGGTGGTACCATAGTATACATGTTACTGTGGGGTGGTACCATAGTATATCTGTTATTGTGGGGTGGTACCATAGTATGTCTGTTACTGTGGGGTGGTACCATAGTGTATCTGTTACTGTGGGGTGGTACCATAGTATACATGTTACTGTGGGGTGGTACCATAGTATATATGTTACTGTGGGGTGGTACCATAGCATATATGTTATTGTGGGGTGGTATTATAGTATATATGTTACTGTGGGGTGGTACCATAGTATACATGCTACTGTGGGGTGGTACCATAGTATATATGTTACTGTGGGGTGGTACCATAGTATATATGTTACTGTGGGGTGGTATCATAGTGTATCTGTTAGTGTGGGGTGGTATCATAGTATATCTGTTACTGTGGGGTGGTACCATAGTATATCTCAAACTGTGGGGTGGTATCATAGTATAGCTGTTAGTGTGGGGTGGTATAATAGTATATCTGTTATTGTGGGGTGGTATCATGGTATATCTGTTACTGTGGGGTGGTATCATAGTATATCTGTTACTGTGGGGTGGTACTGTAGCATATCTGTTACTGTGGGGTGGTACTGTAGCATATCTGTTACTGTGGGGTGGTACCATAGTATATCTGTTAGTGTGGGGTGGTACCATAGTATATATGTTACTGTGGGGTGGTACCATAGTATATCTGTTACTGTGGGGTGGTATCATAGTATATCTGTTACTGTGGGGTGGTACCATAGTATATATGTTACTGTGGGGTGGTACCATAGTATATCTGATACTGTGGGGTGGTATCATAGTATATCTGTTAGTGTGGGGTGGTACCATAGTATACATGTTACTGTGGGGTGGTACCATAGTATATCTGATACTGTGGGGTGGTATCATAGTATATCTGTTAGTGTGGGGTGGTACCACAGTATACATGGTACTGTGGGGTGGTATCATAGTATATATGTTACTGTGGGGTGGTATCATAGTATATCTGTTACTGTGGGGTGGTATCATAGCATATCTGTTACGGTGGGGTGGTATTATAGTATATCTGTTACTGTGGGGTGGTACCATAGTATACATGTTACTGTGGGGTGGAATAAGAGTATATATGTTACTGTGGGGTGGTACCATAGTATATCTGTTACTGTGGGGTGGTACCATAGTATATCTGTTACTGTGGGGTGGTACCATAGTATATCTGTTACTGTGGGGTGGTACCATAGTATATCTGTTAGTGTGGGGTGGTACCACAGTATACATGTTACTGTGGGGTGGAATAAGAGTATATATGTTACTGTGGGGTGGTACCATAGTATATCTGTTACTGTGGGGTGGTACCATAGTATATCTGTTACTGTGGGGTGGTACCATAGTATATCTGTTACTGTGGGGTGGTACCATAGTATATCTGTTAGTGTGGGGTGGTACCATAGTATATATGTTACTGTGGGGTGGTACCATAGTGTATCTGTTACTGTGGGGTGGTACCATAGTGTACATGTTACTGTGGGGTGGTACCATAGTATATATGTTACTGTGGGGTGGTACCATAGTATACATGTTACTGTGGGGTGGTACCATAGTATATATGTTACTGTGGGGTGGTACCATAGTATGTCTGTTACTGTGGGGTGGTACCATAGTGTATATGTTACTGTGGGGTGGTACCATAGTATACATGTTACTGTGGGGTGGTACCATAGTATATATGTTACTGTGGGGTGGTACCATAGTATATATGTTACTGTGGGGTGGTACCATAGCATATATGTTATTGTGGGGTGGTATTATAGTATATATGTTACTGTGGGGTGGTACCATAGTATACATGCTACTGTGGGGTGGTACCATAGTATATATGTTACTGTGGGGTGGTACCATAGTATATATGTTACTGTGGGGTGGTATCATAGTGTATCTGTTAGTGTGGGGTGGTATCATAGTATATCTGTTAGTGTGGGGTGGTACCATAGTATATCTCAAACTGTGGGGTGGTATCATAGTATAGCTGTTAGTGTGGGGTGGTATAATAGTATATCTGTTATTGTGGGGTGGTATCATGGTATATCTGTTACTGTGGGGTGGTATCATAGTATATCTGTTACTGTGGGGTGGTACTGTAGCATATCTGTTACTGTGGGGTGGTACCATAGTATATCTGTTACTGTGGGGTGGTACCATAGTATATATGTTACTGTGGGGTGGTACCATAGTATACATGTTACTGTGGGGTGGTACCATAGTATACATGTTACTGTGGGGTGGTACCATAGTATACATGTTACTGTGGGGTGGTACCATAGTATACATGTTACTGTGGGGTGGTACCATAGTATATATGTTACTGTGGGGTGGTACCATAGCATATCTGTTACTGTGGGGTGGTACCATAGCATATCTGTTACTGTGGGGTGGTACCATAGTATATCTGTTACTGTGGGGTGGTACCATAGCATATCTGTTACTGTGGGGTGGTACCATAGCATATCTGTTACTGTGGGGTGGTACCATAGTATATCTGTTACTGTGGGGTGGTACCATAGTGTACATGTTACTGTGGGGTGGTACCATAGTATACATGTTACTGTGGGGTGGTACCATAGCATATCTGTTAGTGTGGGGTGGTACCATAGTATACATGTTACTGTGGGGTGGTACCATAGTATACATGTTACTGTGGGGTGGTACCATAGTATATCTGTTACTGTGGGGTGGTACCATAATATACATGTTACTGTGGGGTGGTACCATAGTATATCTGTTACTGTGGGGTGGTACCATAGTATATATGTTACTGTGGGGTGGTACCATAGTATACATGTTACTGTGGGGTGGTACCATAGTATATCTGTTACTGTGGGGTGGTACCATAGTATATATGTTACTGTGGGGTGGTACCATAGTATATCTGTTACTGTGGGGTGGTACCATAGTGTATATGTTACTGTGGGGTGGTACCATAGTATATCTGTTACTGTGGGGTGGTATCATAGTATATCTGTTACTGTGGGGTGGTACCATAGTATATCTGTTACTGTGGGGTGGTACCATAGTATATCTGTTACTGTGGGGTGGTACCATAGTATACATGTTACTGTGGGGTGGTACCATAGTATATATGTTACTGTGGGGTGGTACCATAGTATACATGTTACTGTGGGGTGGTACCATAGTATATATGTTACTGTGGGGTGGTACCATAGTATATCTGTTACTGTGGGGTGGTACCGTAGTATACATGTTACTGTGGGGTGGTACCATAGTATATCTGTTACTGTGGGGTGGTTTTATAGTGTACATGTTACTGTGGGGTGGTACCATAGTATATATGTTACTGTGGGGTGGTACCATAGTATACATGCTACTGTGGGGTGGTATCATAGTGTATCTGTTACTGTGGGGTGGTATCATAGTATATCTGTTAGTGTGGGGTGGTATCATAGTATATCTGTTAGTATGGGGTGGTACCATAGTATATCTGTAACTGTGGGGTGGTATCATAGCATATCTGTTAGTGTGGGGTGGTATCATAGTATATCTGTTACTGTGGGGTGGTATCATAGTATATCTGTTAGTGTGGGGTGGTATCATAGTATATCTGTTAGTATGGGGTGGTACCATAGTATATCTGTAACTGTGGGGTGGTACCATAGCATATCTGTTAGTGTGGGGTGGTACCATAGTATATCTCATACTGTGGGGTGGTATCATAGTATATCTGTTACTGTGGGGTGGTACCATAGTATATCTGTTACTGTGGGGTGGTATCATAGTATATCTGTTAGTGTGGGGTGGTACCATAATATATCTGTTACTGTGGGGCTGTACAATAGTATATCTGTTACTGTGGGGTGGTATCATAGTATATCTGTTAGTGTGGGGTGGTATAATAGTATATCTGTTATTGTGGGGTGGTATCATGGTATATCTGTTACTGTGGGGTGGTATCATAGTATATCTGTTACTGTGGGGTGGTACTGTAGCATATCTGTTACTGTGGGGTGGTACCATAGTATATCTGTTACTGTGGGGTGGTACCATAGTATATCTGTTACTGTGGGGTGGTATTAGAGTATATGTTACTGTGGGGTGGTATCACATTATATCTGTTACTGTGGGGTGGTATCAAAATATATATCTGTTGCTGTGGGGTGGTATTATAGTATATTTGTTATTGTGGACTGGTATTATAGTATATATATATATATATATATATATATATATATATATATATATATATGTGTGTGTGTATATATATGTATATGTATGTATATGTTACTGTGGGGTGGTATCATAGTATATATGTTAATGTGGTGTGGTATCATAGTATATCTGATACTGTGGGGTGGTACCATAGTATATCTGTTACTGTGGGGTGGTATCATAGTATATCTGATACTGTGGGGTGGTATCATAGTATATCTGATACTGTGGGGTGGTATCATAGTGTATCTGTTAGTGTGGGGTGGTATCATAGTATATCTGTGAGCTACTTTACACCTGAGCAGCTCCCCCAAGCTCAACTCAAGCCCTGTGAAATGAAGTAATCATCCTGTGTGGATCAGTTGGTAAGAGTGTGGCACTAGCAATGTGAAGGTTGTTTGTTCAAATCTCACAAAGATCACGTACACGTGTAAAATATATCAACACACTGTATTGGAAGTCACTTTGGAGAAAAACATTTTCTAAATGATACATGCTGTATATTAACCAGACTCTTATTTCAGTTATTGTAATTGTGGAAAGCAAACAATTACAGAAATGGTGCCTATAGGATACTGTGGTGGTGGTGACTCTATTCCACTGTAATTTCCCAGCCCAGCACCCCATTAAAAGGGATGTGTGTTCGACTTAATAGGAATTGAGACTTTTGTGAATGGACCCCATGACATCATCAAAATGCAGACTGATCGACCCCTTCTCTTCATGTTTGGTCATTTGAGGAGATGTGTCATGGCAACATTTCAATCATGTGTGGTCCTCTCCCACTCCTGTGGTCCATGGCTCTGTGGCATTAAACACCACCAAGCCAACGCTGGTGGTGGAAAGTGTGTGTGTGAGAACAGAGAGAGGAAAAAGAGAAAGAAAGATGAATAAAGAGAGATATTGTGAGACATGCCCTGTGGTCTCCATTGTGATTGGTTGACAGTGTTGAAATGGTCTGTGGGAGTTATGAACAGAATACCCCTCAGTGGGAGAATTACAAACAGAGCCCTGGCGTCCCAAAGAAAGATGTCATTGTTTTTCATTACAAAACGGGCAAAAGCGTTGTTTGGTGAGATTTGTATATAAAATATGTATCCATAGTTTGTTTTGAGGTTCTTGAAATGCAATGTTTCTCATCGAAAACCCCATGGAGCCACACAGACCCACACATGCGAGCACGCACACACACACACAGAGTCCGAGTCTGTGCTATCCATAGATGGTGCTTCGCTTTGGTGGTGGCAGATATATAGCCAGGGCCCATTGACTTCAGCCTAATCCTCCAGCCCTCTCTCCCCACACCCGCAGCCCCTCATCCTTAGCCCCCTCACCCTCCACTCCTTACCCTCCTCACCCTACACCCCATGACAGCCTCTCCTCATCCAGCCACAGATGGGAGGCCCAGCCCCTTGATCTGTACGTAAACCAAGCCCCGGCCAGGCTGAAAAAGGTCACACGGCTGCAGCTCCCTTTTAAACAGACGGCTTTAACAATCCCTCTCACCCTCTCATCCCACAGCTCCTTGTCCTCCTAGACACACACAAACTGACTTAGACTATGTCGAGGAATATACACACAGACACACACACACAGATAATATGCACGCTGGCATATGCAGACACACACACACACACACACACACACACACACACACACACACACACACACACACACACACTTCTCTCATGATCTTCCAACCCATTCCTTAGTCTCTGTAAACTTCACTTCTAACATAGTTTAACTTCCAGCATACTTTGAATACACAACCAGACATACCTGTCTTCTACCCATGCTCTCATTTACATATGCAAAAAAAACTAATCATCAAAGGTGAGCCTCCGACAATCAGCAATCATTCAATTAGGGCGCAACAATTTTCTCTCTCATTCGCTCTCCAAAAACGAACACGGGGGGGGGAAGTCTTTGAAAAGCACACTTCTATACTTTATCATTTCATCTCATGGCAAAAAAACAATTTCTCCCCATTATCCTCGCAGCAGGGGAGCCACTGTCCCAAGCGCTTCAATGCTTCATGGGTAAAGAGAAAAAGGCTCTTTTATTCTGATACCTTTTACCCCGGATATATTAAACAGAATCAAAGACGACATTTACATACAGTTAGCGTTTCATGTGTGAGGAGTTTGAGACAGGAACAGCTTTCTCTCCGAATAAAGGAAGGTGGCTTCGCCTTTCTGAACTGAGCAGAGAGAGGGGAGGGAGAGAGAGAGCAAGAGAATCGAGCGACAGAGAGAAAGAGAGAGACTCAGGAAAGAGATACTGTAGGAGGTTCCTGCTGACTCCTCAGTGTCTGATGCAATTTACTTTTGTCATATTGTCAACACACCTCCTCCTCCTCTTGCAAGTCCTTGTCTTCATGTTACGCACCTGTCATAATTTGGCGACGAAAGACGTGAAAGCCCTGGATGCCTTCCCCTCCTCTACCTCACTGCTACGCTAATCAGTGTCTGTAATCTACAGTAAGTGTAATGGTTCCTGTCATTTCCCTGTGTGTTTCACCACTCTCACAATTCTGCAAGGCGGCAGAACTATCAGTTCCTCTGTAATGAGAGAGACAAGCTCAAAATGAGTGGGACCTCCTCCTGGAAAGATGTCTCCCACTGCTTGTAGCAAATAACACTCAGTGAAATTGATCTGTGCGTTTCCTCTGTCTCGGTCTAGTCTCAGTGTCACTCATTTCAGACTTGTATTGAGCCACTCTCATCATGAATAAGGGTCTACATAAGGCTGAAACCTAACTTGGGAAACATGCGTGTCACTTGAGCGTTTGTGCAAATCTCCCATTGACGTCAATGTAAAATGTACCTACCGTTTTTGCTGATTGCTTACACACTGAAAGTGAATGCTTAGACAAAAGCATCAAAACCTGAACTTTTGTAACCGGGCTTTAAACAAAGGCACCAAAAGTACAGACACATTTTCTGCTTTGCACTTTGTTTGCAATTCTGCAACACACTAGCAACACACTACAAACCATTTCTTACATTAGACACTTCGTTCAAGAATGAAATCTCTTGCAATCGTCGGGAACACACTTCTATTCAAAATGCCAAAACATACCTGCAATTGGTTAACACCCACACCCACACACTCACATGAAAACACTTATACAGTAATTGAACACCAATTAGTCTGAGCCTTAGCACTACAAATAGACCTCAGGTAAGCTCACCTCTTTTGTGAGAACTTTGCAAACATGGAGGCAGTGAGAGCGAGGGGAAGAGAGAGGAGGAGGACGAGAACAAAAAATCATTCTGCATCACAGTACAATACAATGTAGTCCTACATTATTAGGTCTATGCTCCTCAAATAAAAATGGTATAGTGCTGTGAAGTTACTGTGTACAGTATACATAAAAAACTTAACCAAATACATCATATTATTGTATTTTCTACAGAACTTCCAGACGACCTCCTGAGGGTGGAAGGCAACGTCTGTTCACCCATGAACAGGAACTGGTCATTGTCAATCTAGTGTTGGCAAACAACACCACGATCCGCCTACATCAACTACGAGAGCAAATCATCGCAGATCACACAACCTTCCATAATATCAACCGTGTCAGTATGTCGACACTCTGCCGCATCTTTTGTCAACACCAACTTACGATGAAGCCGCTGTACAGGGTTCCATTTGAGAGGAACAGCGTTAGAGTCAAAGACCTTCGCTATGACTATGTGCAAGTAAGTATCACTGTACTATACTGTATTACAGTAATAGCAGTAGATTGTGTCCTATTGGCACTGCATAGATACATTCAGACAAAGCAGCATGTGACCTAGGCACCTGCCTTGCCTGAATGTGTCTGACCCAACCCACCCCCGTCCTTGTGTGAAAATGTTGACATTGTAGTCCTGTGTTTTGAGTCATTAGTCTGCAAGGAGTTCTCTATCACCATGGCACCCTAGGTCCCTACAATACTGCACACTGTGGCAAAGAAGGGGGTCGAGTGATAAATGGCAGATATGTGAGGGCAGAACTAATAAACGGGCTCTGCCCGATCACTAAAATGGCCACCCCGATCAGAACTACCGATCACAAAATGGCCGACTGCCAAAACTACAATTCCCAGAAGCAAGGGGAACCCTCAGAAGGTGGAGCCGACCCACAGATAAAGGGTCAAGAAAAACCAGGAAGAGAGCGAGAGGGCGGGAAGGATCTATGAACCATAGAGAAAGAGACAATCTACATTGGCTGGATTTACCGTGTACGAGCTGGACTGTTTTGAACTTACCTGTTGGTGTTTAGACCTGGACCTACCGAGAACCAGATTTGTGTACCGAACCCTGCTATCCTTGACCTTACCTGCGGCCTGGGTGGACCAGGACAGAGAAACAAACACACAGGTACTGTCATGTTTGAAAGAACTTTCATTCTGGGCTGACTTTGGTGACAGTTTCATACTTCATTTGTGACAAACGCTCCTAACTTTGAAGAGGTTTGCCACACGTGGTGGAGAATGTGGGCACTGGATTAACCATACCGCTGGTTAGGTAGAAAAAAAGAAAAAAAAAAGTTTAGTTAGCACTCCAAAGGGGAGTCAGGTTTTTTTTTTGTGGCTTTGTTTGGTTAGGACAGTTTTTTCAGGAAAATGAGTATGGAGGGAGCCATACAGGCCCTGTTACAAGCGGCGGCCGCCCAACAAGTGGCAACTAGAGCTCAACAAATAGCTCATCAGGATGCAATGCGAATATATCAGGACACGTTACAGGTCCAGCACCGCACCAACCAGCTGCTCAGGGAAGAGCAAGAGAGAAACACCCGGGAGTTAAGAGAAGGCCTAAAGGGGCTAGCGGACCAAATTGGGGCTCCGTTACCAGCTGCAAATACCCAAAGGTGGGCCAATCATTTTCTTCAAAAAATGACAGCGCAGGATGATGTGGAAGCATATCTTACCACCTTCGAAAGGACGGCAGAGAGGGAGAAGTGGCCGAAAGAAGAATGGGCAGGGCTTCTGGCACCATACCTGGCAGGGGACGCTCAAAAAGCATATTTCGACCTGGAGTTGAAGGATGCACAGGATTACGATAAACTAAAGGGAGAGATTCTGACTAGACTGGGAGTGACCGATACCGTGAGGGCACACCGCTTCCACCAGTGGTCCTACAGACCGGGACAACCCCCCCGAACACAGATGTTCGACTTGATTCACCTGGCATGGAAATGGTTGCGACCGGAGACCCGTTCGTCTGCCGAGGTCGTCGAGACCATCGTACTCAACCAGTTTCAGCGAGGTCTACCCCAAGAAGTGCGACGATGGGTTGGCCAGAACGAGGTACTTTCCGCCGACCATCTCGTGGGCATGGTTGAACGGTATTGTACGGCAGGAACAGCTGAGCAGGCGCAGGAGGAAAGATTCCCATTCCCCAGGCCTGGGCGAACCAGCAGACAGGGTAAGACTGTCCCAAAAGGTGGAGGGGGAGGAGAGCAGCGTGGGGCCATGAGGAAAGAATCAGAATCGGGCCGAGACACTAAGGAAAAAAACGGAAACCGGGACTGGGGGTCGAGGAGGTCTCCCCCCCGAAACCCTATTATCTGTTACAATTGTAATCGACCGGGACATATTGCAGCCTACTGCCCTATTAAAGAAGAGCCAATGCAATGTAACCTCGGTTGAAAAAAAAGATGAGATATGGTATGCATGTCCCGTGGTAACCTCTGTACTTGAAAGATCAAGAAACAAACATATGTGCAGGGTGAAGGTTGAAGGGAAAGAGGTTGAAGCACTACTGGATTCCGGCAGTATGCTAACCCTGGTCGTTGCAAACCTAGTGCCGACGCATAAACTGGATACAAGTCAGGATATCAGTGTTACGTGCATTCATGGGGATACCCGTCTGTACCCCACAGCATTAGTGAACATACAAACAGAGGACGGTCTGCTGGATTATGAGGTCGGCGTGGTCCCAAAGATGCCATATGATGTAATATTGGGTAGATACTTTCCTAACTTTGCGAAGTTAGGCCAAAAGAACGGCATATTTGAGAAGCCAACAACCCTGACCAAGCAGGAAGAAGCATGGGGCCTTCAACCAAGGCCAAGAAAAGAGGTCTCCCAGGGGCCAACCTCACAGGTACTAGTAGGGGAGGATGAGGATGAAGTGGCAAACCTCATTGATAATGAACAGCCCAGTACTAATGGGGCTGGGGTCGATCTGAATCCAGAGGACGACTATCTAGAACCAGCAGACCTGGCAGGGTCCATGACTAATGTCGGGACGGCCCAACACCAGGATCCAACCCTGCAGCAAGCCAGAGCAGACATGCAGGTCGTAGATGGTACTCCCATAAATGATGGGATGAAGCCTAATAGTTTTCCCCACTTCATCATGAAAAATGGTTTGGTGTACAGAGTCTCAAAAATAGGGGTTGATGTGGTGGAACAGTTGTTGGTCCCCACCCGGTACAGGAAGACAGTACTGGATCTAGCTCATGGGCACATTCTGGGTGGACACCTTGGTATCGATAAAACCCGAGACCGGATTGTAAGGAGGTTTTACTGGCCAGGAATTCAGGCTGAAGTGGTTCGGCATTGTGGAGAGTGCCCGGAGTGCCAGGTAACAGCTCCTCGACCAGCGTTTAGAAGCCCGTTAGTGCCACTCCCCATAATCGAAACGCCATTTGAGAGGATAGCGATGGATATAGTGGGCCCACTACCCACATCTGCCAGAGGGCACCAATACATTCTGGTCATTCTAGATTATGCCACTCGCTACCCAGAAGCCATTTGAAATAACTTTCATTCTGGGCTGACTATGGTGACAGTTTCCCACTTCATTTGTGACAAACGCTCCTAACTTTGAAGAGGTTTGCCACAACACATAATCATATTTCTGGATGCACTACATAATGCAGTTGTACAGGACGGACCAGAGCAGCCCAGGTTTGTTGTCATCTGGGATAATGTTGGTTTCCGGGCTGCTCTGGTCAGGGACTGGTTCACCAACCTCAATAACTTCACAGTTTTATACTTGCCCCCTTACTCCCCATTTCTCAATCCGATTAAGGAATTATTTTCGGCTTGGCGTTGCAAAGTGTATGACCGCCAACCACATGCCCGCCTGCCTCTTCTGCAAGCAATGGAGGAGGCATGCGGAGACATTGAGGTGGGGTCAGTCCAGGGTTGGATACGGCACGCAAGGCGATATTTTCCCCATTGCCTAGCCAGGGATGGCATTGCTTGTGATGTGGATGAGGTGATGTGGCCAGACCCTAACAGAAGGCGGGATCCATAAACCATCCACCCCATCCCTTAAAATACTATTTTTAGTTTACCATTGCACTGTAATTATTTTTGTTTCCGTGAGTTTACAGTAACATATTGATTACTGTACTGTAATTCTACTTTTCTTTGTTGTTGTTGTAAAAACCTGCAATGGCAAAAAAAAAAGCAGTATATATTTTTTTCTGTGTTAATTGAAATGTGAGTAGATGTACTGTACTGGAACAATCTTTCACAGAAGCCTGTATGATAATTGAAAGGTATACAAAGTACTAAAGACAGCAGTGTTTTATTGCTGCTTTCAAAGAGCAATTTAAAATGGTGCATGTGTGTATCATTTTGTTGCAAAAATAACATTTTGAAAAAGGATTGTTAGGTTTTGATTGCAGAGTTTCATTTTGACATAGAAGTGAGATGTTTATCTCCAAGTGTTGTCTTATTTGGCTTGTGTGTGTAGAGTTTTGACACAATGAGCCAATTTCCGCAACAAGTGTGTAAGCAATCGCAAAAAACTGTAAATGGTTAAGTTAAGATCAAATAAAATTTTATTTGTCACGTGCGCCGAATACAACAGGTGTATCTAAAATACCAAACTTAAAAATCGTCAGGTTTGTCCGCATACGGACTTCATAAGTTGTGAAACGGTTCCGCCCGACTCAAACAGTTTGTGGGTCATAATCGTCAATTTCAAGAAAATTGCTGGGGGGACCATAAGCATCTCAACCTGCTCACCTTACAGTGAAATGCTTACTTACAAGCCCTTAACCAACAATGCAGTTTTAAGAAAGTCCCTAAAAAAGTAAGAGGTAAGAATAACAAATAATTAAAGAGCAGCAGTAAATAACAATAGCGGGGCTATATACAGGAGGTACCGGTACAGAGTTAATGTGCAGGGTCACCGGTGTCGAGGTAATTGAGGAAATTATGTATATGTAGGTAGAGTTATAAAAGTGACTATTCATAGATAATAACAGCGAGTAGCAGCAGGGGGGGGGGCAATGTAAATAGTCTGGGTAGCCATAAGATTAACTGTTCAGGAGTCTTATGGCTTTGGGGTAGAAGCTGTTTAGAAGCCTGTTTAGAAGACCTGGGACTGCTGTACCGCTTGCCATGCGGTAGTAGAGAGAGCAGTCTATGACTAGGTAATAGAGGTCCTGGATGGCAGGAAGCTTGGCCCCAGTGATGTACTGGGCTGTACGCACTACCGTCTGTAGTGCTTTGCGGTCGGAGGCCGAGCAGTTGCCATATCAGGCAGTGATGCAACCCGTCAGGATGCTCTCGATTGTGCAGCTGTAAAGCCTTTTGAGGATCTGAGGACCCATGCCAAATCTTTTCAGACTCGTGAGGGGGAATAGGTTTTGTCGTGCCCTCTTCACGACTTTCTTGGTGTGCTTGGACCATGTTAGTTTGTTGGTGATTGTTACGGATACAGGTATCCTGTGTGTGTGTATCCTGTATGTGTGTTTCTTTTCTCTCCTTCTCCTCCTCACAGGTGACAATCATCACTCCCCAATCAGTCATCAATCAGAAGACACCTGTTCCTTTTCCCTCAACCTATCACAGCCCCTTTCCCTTGGTTTAAAAACCCAGTCAGTTGTTTTCTCCCCAGATCAATCTTTGTGTTCATTCTCTCTCTATCTTTGTATTGATCTCTTTTGTTTTTGCAACTACATGTCACATTTGTCCGGTAATCCTGTGAGTATTGTTTTGTTGTTTGACTGTTTGTTTGTTCGGTGGGAAAAGGGGGTACCAAGACAAGTCGCCCATGGGCATACATTACCCGTAGGAATACTTTGTCTAAGTACCCTAGTTAGAACTGGGCGGACCACCCACTGTATTTTTGGTTAGTTAGCTAGCTGTTGTGGAAATAGGCTAGTCTAGCTTAGGGGTGTTTTTGATTATTGTTTCTTTGCTTGGGTCCAGCTCAGCCCCTTTTCTCACACCCCTTTACCGTGTGTTTAAAATAAACCTTTTGAGTTTGACGGTAGATTTCAGTTGTCTGTGGTTTTTGGTTCTCACTGTTACTTGTCACGATTATAATTTGCATGATTTATGTTACGGGTCTCGTATCCATCCCCCCTAGACCGCTGGGCCAAAGGGATTCGTAACAGTGATGTGGACACCAAGGAACTTGAAGCTCTCAACCTGCTCCACTACAGCCCCGTCGATGAGAATGGGGGCGTGCTCGGTCCTCTTTTCCTGTTGTCCACAATCATCTCCTTTGTCTTGAAAACGTTGAGGGAGAGGTTGTTGTCCTTGCACCACATGGTCAGGTCTCTGACCACCTCCTTCTAGGCTGTCTCATCATTGTTGGTGATCAGTCCTACCACTGTTGTGTCATCGGCAAACTTAATGATGGTGTTGGAGTGGTGCCTGGCCGTGCAGTCATGAGCGAATAGTGAGTACAGGAGGGGACTGAGCACGCACCCCTGAGGGGCCCCCGTGTTGAGGATGAGTGTGGAGGAATGCGTTGTTACCTACCCTTACCACCTGGGGATGGCCAGTCAGGAAGTCCAGGATCCAGCTGCAGAGGGAGGTGTTTAGTCCCAGGATCCTTAGCTTAGTGATGAGCTTTGAGGGCACTGTGGTGTTAAACGCTGAGCTGTAGTCAATGAATAGCATTCTCGCATAGGTGTTCCTTTTTTTCCGGTGGGAAAGGGCAGTGTGGAGTGCAATAGAAATTGCATCATCTGTGGATCTGTTTGTGCGGTTTGGAAATTGGAGTGGGTCTAGGGTTTCTGGGATAATGGTGTTGATGTGAGCCATGACCAGCCTTTCAAAGCATTTCATGGCTACAGACGTGAGTGCTACGGGTTGGTAGTCATTTAGGCAAGTTACCTTAGTGTTCTTGGGCACAGGGACTATGGTGGTTTGCTTGAAACATGTTGGTATTACGGACTCAGACAGGGAGAGGTTGAAAATGTCAGTGAAGACACTTGCCAGTTGGTCAGCGCATGCTCGGAGTACACGTCCTGGTAATCCATCTGGCCCTGCGGCCTTGTGAATGTTGACCTGTTTAAAGGTCTTACACTCAGCTGTGGAGAGCGTGATCACACAGTCATCCGGAACAGCTGATGCTCTCATGCATGTTTCAGTGTTACTTGCCACGAAGCGAGCATAGAAGTTATTTAGCTCGTCTGGTAGGCTCGTGTCACTGGGCAGCTCTTGGCTGTGCTTCTCTTTGTAGTTTGTAATAGTTTGCAAGCCCTGCCACATCCGACGAGCGTCGGAACCAGCGTAGTACGATTTGAACTTAGTCCTGTATTGATGCTTTGCTTGTTTGATGGTTTGTCGGAGGGCATAGCGGAATTTTTTATAAGCTTCCGGGTTAGAGTCCCGCTACTTGAAAGCAGCAGCTCTAGCCTTTAGCTCAGTGCGGATGTTGCCTGTAATCCATGGCTTCTGCTTGGGGTATGTACGTACAGTCACTGTGGGGACAACGTCCTCGATGCACTTATTGATAAAGCCAGTGACTGATGTGGTGTATTCCTCAATGCCATTGGAAGAATCCCAGAACATATTCCAGTCTGTGCTAGCAAAACAGTCCTGTAGTTTAGCATCTGCTTCATCTGACCACTTTTTATAGACAGTCACTGGTTTCTTAAATATTTGCTTGTAAGCAGGAATCAGGAGGATAGAGTTATGGTCAGATTTGCCAAATAGATGGCGAGGGAGAGCTTTGTACGCGTCTCTGTGTGTGGAGTGAAGGTGGTCTAGAATTTTTTTTGCCCTCTGGTTGCACATTTAACATGCTGATAGAAATTAGGTAAGACTGATTTGAGTTTCCCTGCATGAAAGTCCCCGGCCACTAGGAGCGCCGGGTCTGGATGAGCTTTTTCCTCTTTGCTTATAGTAGAATACAGCTCATTGAGTGCGGTCTTAGTGCCAGCATTGGTCTGTGGTGGTATGTAGACAGCTACGAAAAAAAAACAGATAAACTCTGTAGGTAGATTGTGTGGTCTACAGCTTATCATGACATACTCTACCTCAGGCGAGCAAAACCCTGAGACTTCCTTAGATATCATGCACCAGCTATTGCTTACAAATATGCATAGGCTCCCGCCCCGTGTCTTACCAGAGGCCAATGGTCTGTCCTGCCGATAGAGTGCATAGCTACGACTCGGTGAAACATAAGATATTACAGTTTTTAATGTCCCCTTGGTAGGATATACGTGCTTTCAGTTTATCCCATTTATTTTCTAGCGATTAAACGTTAGCTAGCAGAACGGAAGGCAAGGGCAGATTAGCCACTCGTCGCCTGATCCTCACAAGGCATCCTGATCTCTTTCCGTGAAACCTACGTTTCCTTTTCCGACGAATCACGGGGATCTGGGCCTGGTCGGGTGTCTGTAGTATATCCCTCGCGTCCGACTCATTGAAGAAGAACTCCTCATCCAATTTGAGGTGAGTAATCGCTGTTCCGATGTCCAGAAGCTCTTTTCAATCATAAGAGACGGTAGCAGCAACATTATGTACAAAACAAGTTACGAATGCAAAAAAACTAATAAAATAGGATGGTTGGTTAAGAGCCGATAAGACGGCAGCCCTACCCTCTGACGCCATATTTAGATGCGTCCCATGCTGTATAATGCTTACATACGGTAGTCCACACGAGCTACACTAATCTACTGCTGGTGTTGCCTATATACTGTAGTCTACACGGACACATTTAATCCAGCTCTCCATAGATCAGAGCTCACATATGCCCTTCTGTATATGTGCTGTGTGTCTAACCGTCTAGCTGTGTGTCTAACACCATGCCCAAACCGGACGCGCATGTGCGTCCGCATGCGCCATCGTGTGCAAATTGATTTTGTCCCTCCACACCAAACGCGATCACCACACGTAGGTTGAAATATCAAAACAAACTCTGAACCAATTAGATTATTTCATCGAGCTGTGTGTCTAACCGTCTATCTGTGTTTCTAACCGTCTAGCTGTGCGTCTAGCTGTGCTTCTAACCGTCTAGCTGTGCTTCTAACCGTCTAGCTGTGCGTCTAACCGTCTAGCTGTGCGTCTAACCGTCTAGCTGTGCGTCTAACCGTCTAGCTGTGCGTCTAACCGTCTAGCTGTGCGTCTAACCGTCTAGCTGTGCGTCTAAGCGTCTAGCTGTGCGTCTAAGCGTCTAGCTGTGCGTCTAAGCGTCTAGCTGTGCGTCTAACCGTCTAGCTGTGCGTCTAACCGTCTATCTGTGCGTCTAACCGTCTAGCTGTGCGTCTAATCGTCTATGCTAGGTATTTATGACCACGGATTCTCTCTTCTTGCCTGGGGGAGAAAAGCACGCTCTGTACCTTGTCACTCCCGTTGGCCTTGGTGCTATTCTAAAGCTCTGTCGTTAACGAGCTGACGCTCTACATTTTCCATACGGACCCGAGCTCTGTTTGTCCTCTCCTACACAGGGATGGACATTCATCAGTGAACATCACAGAGACACATAGCAGTTTCCTTTGGTTCTGAGTGTCTGAATGGACCTTGTGTAAGTACTGTCTCAGAACAGACTCTCATTCAGAGACGGGGTGGTTGGATTCCTCCCACACCTAGTAAGGTAAACCTGTTGATACGGATTAGATTTAAAAACTGAGTTGGGATCTAGAAGAGCTTTTCCTTGGGAATAGTTCTTAAGATGTAAGATCTCGCTGTGGAATGCCCGCTTGGAGTTGTGATGTACGCCATGGAGAGATTTCTCCTGCACAACATTTTAAAGGAAGAGGTAGAGTACTATGCAGTGTTTGCAGTGCAGTAACACACATATACAGTTAAATACAACCACACAAAGAAAACAGGACCATATCTATTATCTCTCCCCCTCACCTTAATCCCCAAAATACCTCCATTGCCCTTCCTATCTCTCCACCCTCCCTTCATTTCCCGGGCCCTCTATCCCTCTATCTCTGGTTGCCCTCTTCTCTGCCCCAGCTCCAGTTAATGAAGTCTGTGCTCTTGTGTAATCTCCCCGTGATCAGGCCCTCTCACCTCCCTGTGCTGACTCAGGTGTCTCCCAACAGAGGGCCATTGTTCCCCTCATCCTTCACTGAGGCCGACTGGCACAAGCACACACCTGTACCCAACAAAGGAACCCTTATTCTCCTACCTAACTAGGGCTTTACCAGGATACTAACACACTCCAAATAGCTAAAGAGCTCACTGAATCACCTCTGTGTCTCTTCATTGAGAGAGAGAAATAGAGAGAGAGAGAGAGAGAGAGAGAGAGAGAGAAATAGAGAGAGAGAAATAGAGAGAGAGAAATAGAGAGAGAGAGAGAGCAAAAGAGAGCGGGAGAGAGAACAAGAACGAGAGAGAACGAGAAAAAGAGAAAGCGAGCGAGAGAGAAAGAGAGAGCGGGGGGGATGTTAAATGTTGGAGATAACATGCCCGAGTTGTTGTTTGCACAAGCTGGAGTCATCTCTGATTACGTTGGACAGCAGATCAGGGGGGGTTGCTGGGGGAGGGAAAGAAGCACCAGAGGGACGGAGAGGCGCAGACGGGCACAGCCGAGGCAAAACCAGGATGTCTGGAAGTGTGTGTGTGTGTGTTGGTGGGTTTCCGTACAGAAGCATGGCTGAAATTGGGGCCGGTGCGCGTGTGAGTACAGCTCCTCCCATCGTGGATGACTTACGTTGTGGCTCATGCTTTATAAAACAAAATACATCACTGATCCCTACCATTATTCCCTGCCTAAAAGCAAAAGAGCACACGTAACACACCTGCTGCAGTACATGTTTAGGGAAATGCCCAAATGATCAATTTCCTTGTTAAATGTGTTGTGTTGAAACCCAGTCTCGCTTGCCTTGGAGCCTCAATGCAGATGACAAAAGTCGGGGAAGCTCTCAAAGGTCTCTGTTTGCAGAGATTTCTGAGATGACACTGGCATCACCTGTAGCCGGGGGCCGGGGGGAGGGCCAGGTTCTGCTGACAGACGGCTGCAACGTATCATTAGGGTGTCGGGTGTTGGGGAGTGTGGCGTCCTCTGGCAGGATGCTGTGTTTACTGCACACCACGGGGTGAAACTCTCCCACAACAACATCAACAGGGAGGGCTCATCTCAATGGGAGACGACTAGGTGACGGAGAATGGAGAAGCTGCAGCAACACACACAAGCACACAAATGTATGCACCCGCGTACGCGTTCACGTATGCACACACACACACAAACACACAAGTGCACAAATGCGTGCGCACATGCACGCACGCCCACACACCCTCCTCCCTTCCCTCAGGCAAGGGCTTACTTTATCCTGGAAAGCTGAGTAGTGTGATTGTACAGAGATATTTCCTGCTTATTTCCTCCTGATTCTGGGAATCTTTCAACCAGGATTAAAAAATATAATTTTGCAACCCTAGACAAATAGCAGTTCCTAGTTGGGATGTTCCAGGGAGTAGGTGAGTATGCAAGGAGTTATACCAATATTTTTTTAGGAGAGTGACGGTGTGGTTTTGGAGGATACAGTCAACTACGGCCGGACAAACTCAGGAAGTGGATACTTTTGTTACTATTCTCAAAATTCAGAGTGATTCAGGGTGAAACAAAGAATAGACAGAGAGACTCTTGGTAGTCTGAACACTTCATTTCCCACATCCACCACCCCCGATATCATAAACTCTACCCTTCAGCGGGCCACTGTAAAAGTTGGTGCAGAGAAGAAGTATTTTTAAAATAATCTAAGTGGGTTATGTGCCACACCACCAGTGGAACATGGCAGGAGGGGGAAGAGAAAGGGGGAAGGAAAGGAGGAGGAGGCCTTTTGTCATTTCACATGTGACAGGAGAGAAGCGAGGGATGGAAATAGAACAATGGAAGAAATGCAACGCTTCTGAAGAGGCCCTCAAAGACATCCAACTCAGAGACTGATAAAAGCTCCTCTCCTACTTCATATAACCCCCCCCCCCACACACACACACCTCTGTAGAGAATATCTTCAAGCTTCGCCGCACACACACACACAACAAACTTAAACATCAGTTCTACCAGGGTGTGTGACAATGGTGACACTTTCGAGCTAAGAACACGTCTCAGAAACAGAGTCGCGTCACCGTAGACGCCAGTCACACCTTGATGAAAGTTGAATAAACAACAACGTAAACAGCACGGTAAACACACAGTCAAACCCAGGTCACAACGACTCAACGTAAAGACACACAAAAACAACGCACAATACTATCATATAGGCATAAGAAAAGGCCACGACTGTTGTGTTGATATGAGAGAGATGGCTTGTGGGTTGTTGCATTGATATGCTATTATGCCAAATGGACAGCGTAGCACTGCGGTAACAAAAAAAACCTTTGACACTCTGTTCCTCTGTTGCTCTCTTTCTCCTCTGCTATTGCACGAATTAGGTCTATTGACATATGCCATGGGATTGTAATTAGATTCACCTTAACGTGAACTTGATATGTATAATAATACGGCGCAATCAGGCAACCACAGAGCACACCCTTCTTGTTCAGTTGACTTACCCCTGGCAATCGTGCAGGCCTTAACGTCAACCCTTGATACACCCAAGGTAGAAGTAGGGTAGGATATCAGCTTACACTAATCACAGCGCAGCCTTAACCATCAGGGGGAAAAGACGCAGAACTGAGCTGAGATCAGTGTCTCGGCATAACTACTCAATGAATATCAGAAGCAGTGCTGTGAAATAGATATCAAATAAGTAAATACCCTGTATGCACACCACACACTCTCTTGCTTCATGTCAGGTAATGCTGGTAGATGTTTTGTGGCAAACACTAGACGGATGAAGCCTCAACATGAAGTACTCAAAACAAGTCCATTTTTATACAGTGCTACCATCGCTAAGCTATTTTAGTGACAGTCATGGAGGAGTGATGGAGTGTTTCCCCTCCCTCAATACATGTCACAATATGACTTCAAAATGAGAGGTTGTCATTGTAGAAATCAAATCTCAACCAAGATGTGAGCATGTGTGCAGCGCCTGTCCGTGTGTGTTCAACTATTTTTGGTCAAGATTTGTGTAATTACTTGTTGGCCCACTCCAGGAACTTGGTTGAATGTGTTTGCACCTCGTTATTTGTCATGACACCTCTTGGATGAAGAATTTTCTGCCTCTCTTCTGGTCCCTCTTTCTCACCGGCTATGGTGCTACGGAGGAAGTCGCCATGGGAAGCTAATTAAGGTTGCGCAGGCTTGGTATGGGGCGGGGGGCTGCTGGCTGGCAAACCCATGGCGGCTCCCTCCATGTGACATGATTGATTCGGACTGTCACTGCGCTCAGCTGGGCATCAGCGCACGGTGACAAATAAATAATTACATCGTCTTGCGCTAACCCAAACACCACCACCATCACCCAGCGCCATTGTTAGCCAGACATCAAAGCACAATGGAGATACATTAGCATTTTAATCAGAGGGCTAGGCAGAGGCTGGCGCACGGGCACCCGGTGGAGGGGTACTCACTTTCATCTGGGGGCGCCCCCTCTTACACCCCCCACCCTCGCCCTAAAACGGCACAAAGGGCCGTGTCGGGGGGGTTACGTCGTGACCTGTTGGTGGAACATTAACAAGACCCATCTGCAGTCAGAACTTCAATTAGCACTTCAGACTTTGGCCCCGTTTCGTCCACAAGTACCTCTCTTTTTCATCTTTACCGGTGGCGGCGTTTGTTCGGGGGCAGCAGAAGGTCCCGGAATACAGAGCTGGCTAGCTACCTCCTCTTGCCTTGTGTACAGGGCCTCCCGTGGACATGCAGATAATTAGGCCTATATTTCTGGTGAGAGGACAAAGATGATGCTAATTCTATTCATCATAGAGGTTCTCGACTAATTATGAACAGAGCCTTTCTCGTTCTCCCTCTGTCTCTCTCTCCAAGTGAACAATTGCACGTCCGAGTGGTTAAGGTGAAAAGGAACGGGATTGGAGTTGGGAATCAAACGGGATTAGCCTGTATTCTTGTGTCCCTCAAACCTCTCCGGGATAATTCCTTTAATGAAGTACCTGGAATAATGTTTTGCGCCTCTTTTTGATGGAGAGAGAGTGGACTCAGGGAAGTAACTGGAGCCCTGCAAACAGAAACCAGACAAACAGAATACACTTTGTCACCGAGGTGAAATCCCCAAACCCTTCACCACACTAAACAGTGACATTTTAAAATGCTTCACAGTTATCTAACGTACCTAAAAACACTGGTCAGAGTGTTGTACTAAGACACTACTATGCTGCTATTACTACTTAGGGGTTGTGCAAGTGTAGGAGTGGGAATGAGTAAGTGTAGGAGTGGGAATGAGAAAGTGTAGGAGTGGGAATGAGAAAGTGTAGGAAGTGTAGGAGTGGGAATGAGAAAGTGTAGGAGTGGGAATGAGTAAGTGTAGGAGTGGGAATGAGTAGTAGTAGTAGGCATCCGAGTATCAAAAAGTGTCTGCTTCTCATCAGCCTTTCCAGGGTGGCACGTAACTTTTCCACCCAATTGCCCTGCCTGTGGCAGGTGCCGCTGTCCGTAGCTCTCTTTCATCGAAGAAAGTGAGGGAAGGAGGAAGGGAGAGAGCCCCAAGGCCTCCTTTCAACACCCTTTCTCGACCCCCCCCCCCCCCCCCCCCTTCCACCCAAGCCCCCATACCATTGCCCCTCAATCCCCCTGATCCTCAGGTTCCAGCCCCTGCTGCTTGTCAGTCTGACTCACACTGCCTTACTGCAAAGAGCCTGTTCCACACCACAGCCATGAGAGTCAATACGGATGTGAGATTCTCTGCTGCCCAAAACCTGACGACCTAAATGTCACTGTCGCCGCAACATACCAGGTGGCACATGCACAGTTCAGAGGATGCCTGTCAGGGACATGCTGTTCGGTTGACTCATGTTTGCATTGTTTAAACACACACCTCAATTATTGATCTGACCACAAACGCTAGCGCTCAAAGGCCAGCACTGTGATACTGAACGGTTGACAATATCGACACTTCAGAGGATTATCACGTTGGAAATGACCGGAAAAGAAAGCGAGTGTGATCTGTGACTGTTTCGAGTGTCAAAAAACGATGAACTGTCACCGAAACAATACAAAATGGGGTTAGCGATAGCGACGCTAACGCTAGTTCGAGAGTCTAATCTGCATGATCATCATCATCACACTAGCGATCAAATAGGGAGAGGGGCTAAATAATAGATCACAGTGGGGCCTGTCACCGCTGTTGTTTTGATGTACTCAGCAGCACCATGATGAGACTGAGAGGATGTGCCTCGCAGTTTAACTCTGCATCTTCTGTTTGTCTACCGTGGAATTTAGGCACGTTTGGCCCCCGCATGTTTGGCCCCCGCATGTTTGGGCCCCGCGTGTCCTCGGTTGCACACGACCTGAATCCAAAGAGGAGATGGATCCTTCTCCTTCTTCCCTGTCCAACAGATAGACGAGATAGATAAAGTACATTTATCGGGGCGATTTAGTAAAGGTCGATGTAGAGCAGAGGTTACGTTGTCTCACCCCAGCTCCTCCTCGAAAGACGACTATGAAAAGGGATTGATGTGCGCCGCAAAATGAAAGAGACAAAGACGTGAGGAGAAAGAGAAGAGGGGAGAAAGGGTGCTGATTATGATGATGGAGAAAAAAGGGAACAGAGGCGAGGAGAGAAAAACAAACTTGAGTCATCATCGCTAATCGGGTTATGGTTACTTTCATGTGTCACTGGCGAACACAGTGTACTTCTATCACTGGTGACTTTTAGCAAACACTCGATGGCAAAGGATTACGTTTGTCAGAGGGGGGCCCTTTGAAAGCGATATGCTAATTTAGCCATGAGTGCAAAGAACAGCATCAAATATGTGCCAGTGAATAGCCAAGGGACTTTCAAGTCTTTAATATCCTTCAGAAGTATTTTATCTCCGCACCACAACCTGCGTTTGCAGCACAAACAGGAAAGAGACAGTCGAGGCTTCAAAGCAAAGCGCCAGCAGTTCGCGGGTTTAATTTCAGATCAGGCTTAATAAAGGTTATCGTCCGGTACACTAATGAAACAAAAGCCAGCATCACATAAGTGAGGGTGCGCTAGCATGTTTTCAATTCGTTTTCTTCTTCCTTCTCCTTCATCCACGAGTCGTTAGATTTTTTTGGCGGCGTTTTAAGTTCCGCATCAAAGCGACTGGAAACAATATGCGACCCATCTGACTCTAACTCTCTTCTTGGTCTCTTTCCTTGCTCTCTTTCACTCTCCCGCAGTCTGCGTTCGGGAATCAGAGCGGGGTGGTGCTCGTTTGATAGCTTGATAGTGATTTGTTTTGATCGTCGACTCCTTTGTCCCTCTCTTTGGGTCTGAAACAATGGGGGATTAGAACGAGACAGGGTGCAAGAATAAAAAAATAACAAATGTTTTCTTTCTCGCTTTCCCTTTAAGTTTCTTATTTTTGTCCAAACCGTTACAAAGAAGATTGTACTTTTGAAACTGCAGTAAAAGTGCAGTAACTGCAGTTGACTGTGGTATTTTGGACTCAGTAATTGCAGAATAACTGCAGTATACTACAGTTGAATTGCAATTATACTGCACTCTAACTGCAGTTACACTGCAAAATGACTGCCATAAAAGTGTTATTTTGGACGCAGTATTTGCAGCATACTGTAAATATACTGCATACTGAACTCTGATGGCAATCTTTTTGCAAAATCGTGAGCCACAAATTGTCTCGCGATGCTCTCAAAAACTGCAAAACTATTTTGTTTCCTCTAATTAGTCTTAAAAAACAAATCTGAATGATTTTGAGCTCACAACAGGCAAAAACAGGCCGCCATGCCAACATAAAACAGACCAAATTTGTTCCTGTGGACTTCTGATAGTACCCCAACTAAAGAACCGGGGTTAGGATAGATGTGATTTAAACGTGGCAGTAACTGCTAAAGAACAGGGGACCATATTAGAGACTCACTCTCTCGCTTTACCATCCCACATCAAGGCAAGAAGAGAAACGGGAAGGAGAGAGAAAGAGAGCGAGAGAGGAGACTATCAGCGGAGGGCCCTGTCTGAAGATGAAAGCGTTGGAAAAATCAAAGCGGCCCCCTACTCATTATACTTTGGTGGGATGCCTTCATCCACACTCCCCACCATCACTGCCCATGGGGTGCCACACTAGGAGTGGACGGGGGGGGGGGGGGGGGGGACGGGGGGGTGAAGGTGAAATATACTGCTCAAAAAAATAAAGGGAACACTTAAACAACACATCCTAGATCTGAATGAAATAATTAATCTTATTAAATACTATTTTCTTTACATAGTTGAATGTGCTGACAACAAAATCACTCAAAAATAATCTATGGAAATCCAATTTATCAACCCATGGAGGTCTGGATTTGGAGTCACACTCAAAATTAAAGTGGAAAACCACACTACAGGCTGATCCAACTTTGATGTAATGTCCTTAAAACAAGTCAAAATGAGGCTCAGTAGTGTCTGTGGCCTCCACGTGCCTGTATGACCTCCCTACAACGCTTGGGCATGCTCCTGATGAGGTGGCAGATGGTCTCCTGAGGGATCTCCTCCCAGACCTGGACTAAAGCATCCGCCAACTCCTGGACAGTCTGTGGTGTAACGTGGCGTTGGTGGATGGAGCGAGACATGATGTCCCAGATGTGCTCAATTGGATTCAGGTCTGGGGAGCGGGCGGGCCAGTCCACAGCATCAATGCCTTCCTCTTGCAGGAACTGCTGACACACTCCAGCCACATGAGGTCTAGCATTGTCTTGCATTAGGAGGAACCCAGGGCCAACCGCACCAGCATATGGTCTCACAAGGGGTCTGAGGATCTCATCTCCGTACCAAATGGCAGTCAGGCTACCTCTGGCGAGCACATGGAGGGCTGTGCGGCCCCCCAAAGAAATGCCACCCCACACCATGACTGACCCACCGCCAAACCGGTCATGCTGGAGGATGTTGCAGGCAGCAGAACATTCTCCACGGCGTGTCCAGATTCTGTCACGTCTGTCACGTGCTCAGTGTGAACCTGCTTTCATCTGTGAAGAGCACAGGGCGCCAGTGGCGAATTTGCCAATCTTGGTGTTCTCTGGCAAATGCCAAACGTCCTGCATGGTGTTGGGCTGTAAGCACAACCCCCACCTATGGACGTCGGGCCCTCATTACCACCCTCATGGAGTCTGTTTCTGACCATTTGAGCAGACACATGCACATTTGTGGCCTGCTGGAGGTCATTTTGGCAGTGCTTCTCCTGCTCCTCCTTGCACAAAGGCGGAGGTAGCGGTCCTGCTGCTGGGTTGTTGCCCTCCTACGGCCTCCTCCACGTCTCCTGATGTCCCTGGCCTGTCTCCTGGTAGCGCCTCCATGCTCTGGACACTACACTAACAGACACAGCAAACCTTCTTGCCACAGCTCGCATTGATGTGCCATCCTGGATGAGCTGCACTACCTGAGCCAATTGTGTGGGTTGTAGACTCCGTCTCATGCTACCACTAGAGTGAAAGCACCGCCAGCATTCAAAAGTGACCAAAACATCAGCCAGGAAGCAATGGAACTGAGAAGTGGTCTGTGGTCCTCACCTGAAGAACCACTCCTTTATTGGGGGTGTCTTGCTAATTGCCTATAATTTCCACCTGTTGTCTATTCCATTTGCACAACAGCATGTGAAATGTATTGTCAGTGTTGCTTCCTAAGTGGACAGTTTGATTTCACAGAAGTGTGATTGACTTGGAGTTACATTGTGTTGTTTAAGTGTTCCCTTTATTTTTTTGAGCAGTGTACTTCGTGTGCACATTTCGTCGAAACAAACTAATGGCCAAACGTTGGGTTTTTACAGGAGGAAAAAAAAAATCACATGCTAAACCTATGGTCAAATAAAGTGGACGAGGGTATTAGTAGAGGGATGGTTAAAGTGTAGGTAGATCTATGTTCCTTAAATCTAGCTGTTACCTGACCTCCATTGTCTATGTGTACCCCCAGATATTTCGAGTAATAGCTTGGATTCCAGGCTCACTCATTCGATCCACTAGGGAAGTACACCTGGTCTGCAGGCCTTGGGGGTGTAGCAAAGCCTTGAAACCACTGACTTGTGAGCAAAGCCACTGGCATTGAGGACTGTAGGCTGAAGGGAGAACTGAGGACGAAGCAGCATTGCACCCTGCCTGATATGAAAGCCCCAGACACAGACAGCTCTGTCTGTATGACCAGCAAAACTCGGAGAGAGATAAGACCCGCAAAGAAAAGAAAAGGATCCATAGAGGAGGAAAAGAGGGAGTCTGAGGTCAGCTATTTCAATAAGAAGGACAAACTATCTGATAAAGACATGACTCCATGTGTATGCAACACATCTCATTTCTAGGGGGGCTTGTCCGGGACAGTCATCCACCATCCTTCTCTCATCTCCCCTTCCCCGCCTTGTCCCCTCCCCTCCCTCTGTTGTTCGTTTTATCTCTGTGAAAAAATAATGAAAGCGAGCGCTCGCGACTGTGTCTCCATTGATGTTAGAATACACAACCAGCAGATTCAAAAACGCAGTCTGGGATCAAAGCGAAAAGGGTTCTCGTTCCAATAAAATTATAAGCGCGGAGGAGTCTGGGGCGCAGAGCTAATTTGCTAAGACTGTGAGGCAAAAAGTCGTTAAAGAATGGCCCATAAGTAGGCATTAAATGAAAATGCCTGCGATTCCTCAGGATTAGCATAATAACCTTTTCTTGCCAGGCCAGCTAATAATATTCATTTAAAATAAATACATGGGAAAACGAATCTGTTTGAAAAGAGGGCGACTGCACATATTTATTGAAGGGGGCCGTCGAAATGAAAGAATGAGAATCTCGGAGAGCACTTGAAGGAATGTGGACTTGCTGGCCTTTGAAGTTCTGGAGACTGGGAAAATTAAAGTCTTTACAATTTTTTGGGGAGAAAGAGTCAGGTCCTAGTCTGAGTCTGAAATCACACCCTATTTAGTGCACTACTTTTGGCAAGTAGTGCACTATATAGGGGATAGGGTGCCGTTTTGATTGTTGCCTTAGGCTCAGTGGGCCTATGGGCAAGTCATTGATAAATGATGTAATTAGTGAGTTGACACAAATGTGGTCATTTATTGTGGAATACTGTTCTAATATTTGAATTAACTTTGGTTATTTACCATGACTAATGATGAGGGAAGCAGTCATACTGTATTCCATTCATTTCAAAACAAATCAAATCAATTGTGATGGGTTCTTGTGATTCATGCGCTACTTAAAAGACCAACGAAATGCATAAAAAAGGTGGTTTTACACATAAAATATCATTATTAAATAATCATAGAATGCAATTAAATGTTTTAACAGTACACCATCATTGTAATGTTAAAATAAAAACTCATAAATCTCACAACCCACTGGGCACACCATGTCATTTCAACATGGATAATTGGGTAATATTTGACTGAGCCATTTTTCAACGAGATTTCCACCTTTAGTCACCCACTCAAAAAGACAGCAAGAAGTTTGTTGAATTCCCAATGTGTTACCACTGCGCTTTCAACCATTCAAAAGCACAACAAAGTTGAAATGGGAATACAATGTCAGATATTTTGTATTTAAACAACTTAATTTCTTATCACTGTGCTTCATCTAATAGCGCAACCAAATGACCTGGATTGCAGTTGAGATTACATTAAAAGTACATGGTGCAAGTGATCAATGCTGTTCGCGATTCTATGCAGATTATTATAGCAATACGGAAGATCTCCACAGACCTGCGACTTTTGCATGCTGTCTTGAACATGCAGGCTCTCTATGATTACATAAGAACACATTTATAGTTACAGTTACTTCAATATGTGGCCATGGATTTGTTACTCATTTTAAGGTGGAATATATACGGTTATATTCATTTGTAAGAGCCTCAATGTTAAGCTACTGTATTACAAAAGTAATTTTGAATAGTGTTTGGTTGACAATGCAACCAAATATCAACATTTAAAGAAGAGCTATCTAATGCTTGGATAGTTTCATCTGAGCCACTGGCTTAGTCCTATTCTTAAGCTTTTATTTTTGGTTGAGTTGGAGACGTGAAGCCAACATATAATTTGTTCACTTGTCGACAAGTTATTAGGCTATTTACTGTATTGTAAAAGTGATATTGAATTGTGTTTGGTTGTCAACACAACCAAATACCAACATTTGAAGGAGATGTAGCTTTTGTGCCACTGACTTAGTCTGGCTTTAATTCCAGTTTGTCTACAGATGAATAAGTGATCTATTGGATTCATGTCTCCATCTAAATCAAATCAACCTTTAAAATGCACTTTCAGTCAAGTTTGATTTGATTTAGTCCTATTCTTTAACTTAGATTTTTGGTTGAGATGGAAACGAGAATCCAACATATGAATTAATACATCTGAATTCAACCAAAGCTTGAAACCCTAGGCCTATATGTATTGTCTAGTTTTTGTTGAACCCTGGGTTAAATTGAAACAATAGCTTTTGATTACTTCGCATATAGGCCTAAATAGTATCATTGATGATAAATGACTTAAGTATGGTTACATTTCATTTGTTCTGTTAAACCTACCCTTTGGAATTACTTTGATAGCAACAGTGAATCTATTAAGTTACCTTTTACTGCAATCAGGGTCACACAGAGTGTTTCTTGTTAGTCTTAAACAAATCTATAGTACTTTGAAACATAAGTATACACCTAAAACAGTTATATTTATTTAACTAGGCAAGTCAGTTAAGAACAAATACTTATTTACAATGACAGCCTACCCCAGTCAAACCCAGACGACGCTGGGCCAATTGTGCGCCACCCCAAAGGACTCCCAATCACAGCCGGATGTGATTCAGCCTGGATTTGAACCAAGGACTGTTGTGACACCTCCTGCACTGAGATGTAGTGCCTTAGACAGCTGCACCACTCGGGAGCCCTTACTACTGCGACACTTCATTTTTGAAGAAGACACCTGTACCATGTCAGATATAAACTCAGTAAAAAAGAAACGTCCCATTTTCAGGACCCTGTCTTTCAAAGATCATTGGTAAAAACCCAAATAACTTCACAAATCTTCATTGTAAAGGGTTTAAATCCGGTTTCCCATGCTTGTTCAATGAACCATAAACAATTAACGAACATGCACCTGTGGAACAGTAGTTAAAACACTAACAGCTTACAGACGGTAGGCAATTAAGGTCACAGTTATGAAAACTTAGGACACTAAAGAGGCCTTTCTACTGACTCTGAAAAACACCAAAAGAAAGATGCCCAGGGTCCCTGCTCATCTGCGTGAACGTGCCTTAGGCATGTTGCCAGGAGGCATGAGGACTGCAGGTGAGGCCAAGGCAATAAATTGCAATGTCCATACTGTGAGATGCCTAAGACAGCGCTACAGGGAGACAGGGCGGACAGCTGATCATCCTTGCAGTGGCCACGTTTAACAACACCTGCACAGGATCGGTACATCCGAACATCACACCTGCGGGACAGGTACAGGATGGCAACAACAACTGCCCGAGTTACACCAGGAACGCACAATCCCTCCATCAGTGCTCAGACTGTCTGCAATAGGCTGAGAGAGGCTGAACTGAGGGCTTGTAGGTCTGTTGTAAGGCAGGTCCTCACCCGACATCATCGGCAACAACGTCACCTGTGGGCACAAACCCACCGTCGCTGGACCAGACAGGACTGGCAAAAAGTGCTCTTCACTGACATGTCACGGTTTTGTCTCACCAGGGGTGATGGTCGGATTCGCATTTATCGTCGAAGGAATGAGCGTTACACCGAGGCCTGTACTCTGGAGCGGGATTGATTTGGAGGGTGAGGGTCCGTCATGGTCTGGGGCGGTGTGTCACAGCATCATCGGACTGAAATTGTTGTCATTGCAGGCAATCTCAATGCTGTGCGTTGCAGGGAAGACATCCTCCTCCCTCATGTGGTACCCTTCCTGTAGGCTCATCCTGACATGCCCCTCCAGCATGACAATGCCAATGTAAATCTACACATTGAACTGACGTCTGTGCCCAGTGGGTAGGCTACCCCAATTAAAAGGAACACCCCCTCCCTCCAAAAATCACACACTTACACAGGCTCTTGTTTATCTAGCCCGTGTTAGCAAATGTGTCAATGCCTGTCCTGTGTGTGTCTGTGTTTTAATGACTTCAACCCGCAGAGCAGCAGCCCAGCCAGACACTGACAGCTGCGCATTAAGTGGAGAAACTCCAGCCGTTTCTATAGCTACTGTAGAGTTCAAAGAGGCCATCTTTTTCTGGGCATAATAAGAGAAGAAAGAGCTACTGCCATTACAGAAGGGAAGAAGACCAAAGACGACCTCTGGGTTACACGTCAAACCTGCCCCTATGACCCCCCCCTTCACAACCCCTGCCTCCTGGCAGGTAAGGACTGTTCCAAGATCTGTGGCTCGGCTTAAGAACGTAAAGATGGGGTCACGAAGCCAGGTAGAGATCTTCATATCAGTACAGTATTAGCCCACTTTCTTAAAGTCAAGCCTTTGAAGTTACACCAAAGCCAGCCACTGGTATCTCTCATCTTAGTGTCTTTTGTCCTAAAAACACTGCAGTGTTGACATTTCAGGCTACAGCTCGCTTAGATTTTTTTTCTCCGAGACGCTAATTTGAACATCTTCAAGGGAAAGTGAAGCCTCAACGTTTGGGGTTCTTTTGTCTGCTATCTTCTGCCCTCTTCTTTCTCTTTTGATATGAAGAGAGCTTGAAAGGAAACCATCAAAAGTAACGTGGAATGTTTTTGGGAGATTTTTTCACTAGTTGGCCATCTATACAGTAGAGGTGGCGCGTATCATTTTCAACAGAACTAATTTGATCGGAAAAAGGCGTAATTTGTTTGTGCAAAGAGCACAACAGGACGGCTCGAATTCAATGCTTTCAAGAGGCATCGCTTCAAACAGACTGAAATTGGGAAACCTTTGAAATATATCAAACAAACCTGAATAGGGACCAAAGCAGGCGTAACAAGATGAAGTCAGTATTCATAGTTCCTTTGTCTTGTGAAATCAGGTCGTCCATCTTGAGTGTTGAAATATCTGCTAAGCATCTAAAGAAAATAAATTCAAGTAAAGAAATTGGCCCAGATATTTGCAGAGCAAAATTTAACACGTATGGAATTACAAAATGGTAATTTAAGAGGAGAAGACTGGGAGGGACAGCGGTTTAAAAGTTAAAAGATGGAAAAGAAATATCTGATTCTTGACATCTAAGTTTTCGTCATGCTGCCCATTGAAGATGTGACGATTCTGTAACGTCGGAAATCTAACAGTAAATAACCTAATTCCTGTAGCCGTACTATACCACCTTTTGAATACTTGTTGGTCTGATGTGATTAATAAGAGCATCCAGACGCTGCACTTGAAGAATCTATGAAATTGCTTTTTACAATTATTGATAAACATGCACCTGTTAAGAACTGACAGAACTGTTAAGACTCCATGGACTGATGAGGAATTGAAAAACTGTAAGGTTGAAAGAGATGGGATTAAAGGAGTGGGTTATAAGTCTGGCTGCATATCTGACTGACTTACTGCAAATTAAGAAATTATGTTACTAAACTCAACAAAAAGAAGAAACTGTATTATGAAGCCAAGATTAATGACATGAAGTATGATGGGAAAACACTTAAGTATCAAATTATAGGCAGAAAGACAAATTCTGAACACCCTGATCGTGCCCCGGACCTCGCCGCCATTCCCGCAGAATTCCAGGACCTCCGGGAGGTGTTCAGCAAGGCCCAGGCCACGTCGCTTCCACCGCACTGACCCTATGACTGTGGGATTGACTTTATCCCTAGCACCACGCCGCCCCGGGGACGTCTGTACTCTCTGTCGGGCCAAGGCTATGGGGACTCCCTAGCTGCTGGATTTATCCGTCCCTCTTCCTCTCCCGCCGGCTCAGAGATCTTCATCGTGGAAAAAAAGGAAAGACCCTGTGCCCGTGCATTGACTACTGGGGACTCAATGACATTACGGTTAAGAACCGTTACCCACTACCACTCAACACCTTGGCCTTCGAGGCGCTCCAGGGGGCCACTGTGTTTTCCAAGCTGGATTTATGAATGCCTACCACATGGTGCGGATACGAGAGGGGGACAAGTGGAAGACCGCCTTCAACACAGCCAGTAGCCACTACGAGTATCTGGTCATGTCCTTTGGCCTCACCAATGCCCCTGCTGTGTTCCAGGCTCTGGTGAGTGATGTCCTTCGTGACATGTTGAACCGGTTCGTCTTCGTCTACATTGATGAAATCCTCGTCTTCTCCCGCTCCCTTCAAGAACACGTGCTCCACGTCCGGCAGGTCCTTAACCTGTTAGGGCTAGGGGGCAGTATTTTCACGGCCGGATAAAAAACGTACCCGATTTAAACTGGTTACTACTCTTGTCCAGAAACGAGAATATGCATATAATTAGTAGATTTGGATAGAAAACACTCTGAAGTTTCTAAAACTGTTTGAATGGTGTCTGTGAGTATAACAGAACTCATATGGCAGGCCAAAACCTGAGAAGAAAAACCTGTTGCATCTCTATCGACATTACAGCATCTGTGCTGTTACATGACACTTTCTAAGGCTTCCATTGGCTCTCTAAAGCGTTCAGAAAGCGGAATGATGTGTCTCCTGTCTCTGGGCAAAGTACAGCAGCAGAGTTTGTAAGTGGCCTGCCTGGGGACAGTGAGACTGAGATGCGCATTCACGAGACTTCTCCATTTTTTTCTTTCAGTCTTTGAATGAATACAACGTTGTCCGGTTGGAATATTATCTCTATTTTACGAGAAAAATAGCATAAAAATTGATTTTAAACTGCATTTGACAGGCTTCTAAGTACGGTAATGGAATATTTAGAATTTTGTGACGAAATGCGCTCGCGCGTTACCCTTCGGATAGTGACCTGAACGCACGAACAAAATGGAGGTATATGGATATAACTATGGATTATTTGGAACCAAAACAACATTTGTTGTTGAAGTAGAAGTCCTGGGAGTGCATTCTGACGAAGAACAGCAAAGGTAATCCAATTTTTCTAATAGTAATTCTGAGTTTAGGTTGCCCAAACTTGGTGGGTGTCAAATTAGCTAGCCTGTGATGGCCGAGCTATGTCCTCAGAATATTGCAAAATGTGCTTTCGCCGAAAAGCTATTTTAAAATCTGACATAGCGTTTGCATAAAGGAGTTTCTGTATCTATAATTCTTAAAATAATTGTTCTGTATTTTGTCAACGTTTATCATGAGTAATTTAGTAAATTCACCGGAAGTTTGTGGTGGGTATGCTAGTTCTGAACATCACATGCTAATGTAAAAAGCTGGTTTTTGATATAAATATGAACTTGATTGAACAAAACATGCATGTATTGTATAACATAATGTCCTAGGAGTGTCATCTGATGAAGATCATCAAAGGTTAGTGCTGCATTTAGCTGTGGTTTTGGTTTGTGACATATATGCTTGCTTTGAAAATGGCTGTGTGATTATTTTTGGCAGGGTACTCTCCTGACATAATCTAATGTTTTGCTTTCGCTGTAAAGCCTTTTTGAAATCGGACAACGTGGTTGGATTAACGAGAGTCTTATCTTTCAAATGGTGTAAAATAGTCATATGTTTGAGAAATTGAAGTTATAGCATTTTTGAGGTATTTGTATTTCGCGCCACGCAATTCCACTGGCTGTTGACAAGAGTGGGAAGCTAACGTCCCACTGGCCCAGAGAGGTTAAACGCCTTCTGGAGAATCAGCTGTTTGTGAAGGCGGAGAAGTGCGAGTTCCATCGCCCCACCATCCCCTTCCTGGGTTACATCCTATCTGCTGGGAGTGTCCAGAAGGTGAGGGGAAAGGTGAGGTGAGAGCGTCCAGGGTGTAGCTGCAACGTTTCCTGGGGTTCGCCAACTTCAATCACCGCTTTATCCAGGATTATAGCACCCTGGCTTCCCCCCTGTCAACACGCACCTCGCCCAAGTTTCCGTTCACGTGGTCTCCAGCTGCTGACCGGGTGTTCCGGGACCTCAAACATCTCTTCACCACAGTTCCCATCCTGGTTCATCCTGACCCATCTTGTCAGTTTGTGATGGAGGCAGATGCTTTGAATGTCGGAGTGGGGGCTGTCCCAGCATTCTGCCCTTGACCTCAAGCTACATCCCTGCCCCTTCTTCCCCCTCGCCTCAATGCCACAGAAAGGAACTATGATGTGAGCTTCTCGCATTGAAGATGGCATTGGAGTAATGGAGGCACTGGCTGGAGGGGGCGGAACATCTGTTCATCGTGTGGACTGACCACAAGAACCTAGAGTATCTCTGCACCGCCAAGTGCCTCAACTCCAGGCAAGCCAGATGGGCCCTGCTGTTCTCACGATTCAACTTCTCCCTCTCATACTGGCCGGGATCCAAGAATGTCAAGCCGGAGGGGGGGGCCCTGATAACCGGATGTTTGTTGCTGATGCCGTCAGCTCCACGGTCCTGGAATGGGCCCACTCCTCCAGGCTTGCCTGCCACCCGGACCCTGGCCTTTGTGCAACAGCACTTTTGGTGGCCTACTATGGTTCCTGACGTGTCCGCATTCCTCACCACTTGCATGCTGTGTGCACAGAATAAGATTCCTCAGCAAGCTCCGGCTGGTCTCCTCCAACCTCTGCCTGTCCCACATCGTCCCGGGTCTCACATCTCCCTGGACTTTGTCACGGATCTTCCTCCATCTGATGGCAACATCGCCATCCTGACCGTGGTGGATCGGTTTTCCAAAGCCGCCCACTTCATTCCTCTCCCCAAACAACCCTCTGCCAAAGAGAGGGCCCAGGTGATGGTGCAGCACGTCTTCCGGATCCATGGACTTCCCGTGGACATGGTCTCCGACCAGGGTCCTCAGTTCTCGTCCCCAGTTCTGGAAGGTGTTCTGCACCCTCATTGGGTTGTTGGCCAGCCTGTCTTCCGGGTTCCACCCCAAGTCCAACAGCCAGTCGGAGCCAACCAATCAGGACCTCGAAACTAATTAAATTTATTTTTTTCCTCATCAATCTACACATAATACCCCATAATGACAAAGTGAAAAAAGGTTTGTAGATTTTTCTTTGCACATTTATAATTTAAAAACAGAAATATCTGATTTACATAAGTATTCAGAGCCTTTGCTATGAGACTCGAAATTGAGCTCAGATGCATCCTGTTTCCATTGATCATCCTTGAGATGTAAAGGCACACACCTGTCTATATAAGGTCCCACAGTTGCCAGTGCATGTCAGAGCAAAAACCAAGCCATGAGGTTGAAGGAATTGTCTGTAGTGCGCCGAGACAGGATTGTGTCAAAGCACAGATCTGGGGAAGGGTACCAAAACATTTATAAAGCATTGAAGATCCAAGAACACAGTGGCCTCCATCATTCTTAAATGGAAGAAGTTTGGAACCACCGAGACTCTTCCTAGAGCTGGCCGCCCGGCCAAACTGAGCAATTGGGGGACAAGGGGCTTGGTCAGGGAGGTGACATCAATTTAATCTATTTTAGAATAAGGCTGTAATGTAACAAAAATGTGGAATAAGTCAAGGGGTCTGAATACTTACCGAATGCATTGTAGATGTCCTACAAGTAGAGAGACAGAGGGGCGCTGTTTTGTTCGCTTGGATGCTTTCTCCTGTGAGATACATTCAGCATCTTGCGAATTGAAAGAAAATGATGAAACACAGAAAGATGAAAGATACATTTTAATAATTTTTTTATTTGTACATTTTTGGGGGGGAAGCCTGGCTTCTCCACTGCTTCTCACACTGCCACATCAGGTTTTACCTGGGGACGATCACCATAGCTCACCATTCTGCAACATATCAACTTGGATACAGTCACACTACACAAATGTCTCATTCATAGTTATTAATCACCTCTAAAATTAATCAATTTCTCAGTGTTTTCTTTCTCCATACAATGTGAAAATACATTATAATGTACTGAACAAAAATATAAATGCAACATGTCAACAAGGTCCCTTGTTTCATGAGCTGAAATAAAATATCCCAGAAATGTTCCATTCGCACAAAAAGCTTATTTCTCTCAAATTTTGTGAACAAATTTGTTTACATCCCTGTTAGTGAGCATTTCTCCTTTGCTAAAATAATCCATCCACCTGACAGGTGTGGCATATCAAGAAGCTGATTAAACAGCATGATCATTACACAGGTGAACCTTGTGCTGGGGACAATAAAAGACCACTCTAAAATCTGCAGGTTTGTCACACAACACAATGCCACAGATGTCTCAAGCTTTGAGGGAGTGTGCAATTGGCATGCTGACTGCAGGAATGTCCATCAGAGTTGTGGCCAGCTATCTGAATGTTCATTTCTCTACCATAAGCCATCTCCAATGTTCTTAAATTGAAATGGTCTGTACATCCAACCAGCCTCACAGCCATAGGCCGGCCACGTGTAGTTTTTCTGTCTGTAATAAAGCCCTTTTGTGAGGAAAAACTCATTCTGAGTGGCTGGACCTGGCTCCCCAGTGGGTGGACCTACTGTATGCCCTCCCAGGCCCACCAATGGCTGCGCCCCTGCCCAGTCATGTGAAATCCATAGACTAGGGCCTAGTGAATTTATTTCAATTGACTGATTTCCTTCTATGAACTGTAACTCAGTAAAATCTTTGAAATTGTTGCATGTTGTGTTTATATTTTTGTTCAGTATTTTTGGTGCAATTAAATCAGTTGCCACATACTTGGAGCTTCCCGTCAACTACATGCATGCTCACACATAATTCACACGGGTACACTCATGGCACTGGCCAGGGCGCATTGCACCCCCTCCCCTTTTGGGTGTAGTGACTGGGCTTTTTACACGTTTCTCATGACTCATGGCAAGGACTCTGGACTGGGCTGTGCTGCCTTTTGAAGTCCTTCACCCCTCAGCCGAACCGAACGCCAGAGCAACTAAACCCAGCTCCTCTACAAGCCATGATTCACCGAGACAGCCATAAGCTTGGTGCCAGGGATGCACACTCTTCTCAGCACATTCCCCTCCGACACTGCAAACCTCACACACACACACATACACATACTCACCCAGCCGCCAGGTCACGCACTGATACAGCAGCGGAAGGCACAGCCATTGTGGCCACAACAGGGCCTCAGGGCACCTCCGTCCTACTCACTCAAAAACATACAGCGCACAGCTGCATATACCAGGCTTCAGAGGCTCCACCAAAACCAAGGCCAACCAGGGCTGCATACTAAAACTAAATGCATATATTAACATGATCCCTTGCCAAATAAATAAACTCTTAACATTTTCCCCATGCTCCGGTCCCTGATCCTGCCGACAACACTAAATATAATGTGGGGGATTTACACAAATATCCATGTCCTGTAGCTGTACTACACCACCTTTTTTATACACGAGGTGAGGTGCTCAAGACTAAGCTAAACATTACAGGTTATTTGCATTATGGAGTGGAGCATGGGAATCAGATAATGTCAGGATGCAACAACAATTTATTTTAATTCTCAGCATAAAGGCACAATCTCCATAGGCCTACATCATTGACATACATCAGCTCCAGGAGCTCCATAAAACTGTCCTACAAGACAGACTTCAACAGATAGCAATATCAGATTTCTCAAACAAACTAGGTTTATATACTCAAAACAGACAATAATAATGTTTTGCAACCCTCACGGAGGGCGTGCCCAGAGAGAAGGAGAGCAGGTCTAGGTGGAATATGGGCGCCAACGCCTAAAAACACTACATGTACAATAATTCCTATTTCTCATACACTTACATAACTTTGTTTAAAACCACACCTTCACCACTCCCGTCATCCCAAGGCAAGGTGACCAGCACATAGTAAGAGGATCCCCTGAATGAATGTTTATTTAACTAGGCAAGTCAGTTAAGAACAAATCCTTATTTACAATGACGCCTAGGAACAGTGGGTTCAATGCCTTGTTCAGGGGCAGAACAACAGATTTTTACCTTGTCAGCTCGGGGATTTAATCTAGCAACCTTTCAGTTACTGGCCCAACGCTCTAACCACTAGACAGATTTTTGACCTTGTCAGCTCTGGGATTCAATCTAGCAACCTTAGATTACTGGCCCAATGCTCTAACCACTAGGTTAATGAAACAGACAAGCATTTATACCTTGGGCCACGCCCTTAATTACAACAAGCCACACCTGGGACCGACAAGAACAACAATCTCAGCAGTTCAAACCCGTTACAAAACCATGCCTGACTTTGGTTTATTACATACATTTTTCCCCACTTCCTTCGTTCAACCTCTCAGCAAGATCTGAGGCAGGTATTCCCAAATTGGGGTTACGGGTATGCGCAATGCCGTCGGGGGTACACCAAATAAAAATGTGATTCACATTTCTTTTTTAAATATTATTAGTATTTATTTATTTTAATTGTATATTTTTTATATTTTCAAACAGTACATTTATATTTCCCAACATTTGTTTTTTTTTGTCACCTAAGTAGCCTTGTTTCACTGACAAAAATAAAATTAAACCATCTAATGTTCAGCAAAATAACAACACAATGTCAAATACAGGTAACCTAGTCAAATAATTAACATCCAATCACATTAACTGTTACTCTCTTGTGGGAAACCTTCACTCTTGCACAGACATTTAGAAACGAAACATGACAATTTTCCACAGGAGTATTTTTGAGCGAGAATAAAGACGACTTTCGAGTAGTAAGACGTATAAAAGCAACAGATACCATTAATAAGAAGGGTCTAGAAGCGTCTTATATGGTGAACTACCGAGTGGCTAGGACAGGCAAGCTCCATACTATTGTGGAGGACTTAATTCTTCCTGCTGCCGCGGATATGGCTGGGACAATGCTGGGGAAAAGGCCAACAAAAACTATACAGACAATGCCTTCATCAAACAACACTGTTTCACGATGCATCAGTGACATGGCAGGAGATGTTTTGAAACAATTACTGCTTCGCATACAAGCCAGTGAATTATATGCGTTACAGCTGGATGGGTCAACAGATGTGGTGGGTCTGGCACAGCTCCTGGTGTTTGTCTGTTACGTTTATGGGGGGTCAATTAAGGAAGACATCCTCTTCTGCAAACCACTGGAAACCAGGACAACAGGAGAGGATATTTTTATAGTACTGGACAGCTTTGTGACATCAAATGGACTTTGGTGGTCAATATGTGTTGGTATCTGTACTGATGGCGCAAAAGCCTTGACAGGGAGACATAGTGGAGTGGTAACACTCGTGCAAGCAGTTGCTCCCGACGCCACTTGGGTACACTGCAGCATCCACTGAGAGGCTCTTGCTGCCAAGGGAATGCCTGACAGCTTGAAAGATGTTTTGGACACTACAGTGAAAATGGTTAACTTTGTTAAAGCAAGGCCCCTGAACTCTTGTGTATTTTCTGCATTATGCAATGATATGGGCAGCGACCATGTAACGCTTTTACAACATACAGAAAGAAGTGCACTGGTTATCAAGGGGCAAAGTATTGACACGTTTTTTTAATTGAGAGATGAGCTTAAAGTTTTCTTTGCTGACCATCATTTTCACTTGTCTGACCGCTTGCATGATGATACGTTTCTCACACGACTGGCCTATCTGGGTGATGTTTTTTCTCGCCTGAATGATCTGCATCTAGGATTACAGGGACCTTCCGCAACTATATTCAATGTGCGGCACAAAATTGAGGCTATGATTAAGAAGTTAGAGCTCTTTTCTGTCTGCATTAACAAGGACAACACACAGATCTTTCCATTGTATGATTTTTTGGTGTGCAAATTAACTCAAGCTTACGGAAAATGTCAAATGTGATATAGCAAAGCACCTGAGTGAGCTGAGTGGGCAGGAACTTTCCCCAAAACGGACAACAAACAGCTGGATTTGTTATCCTTTTCATGCCCTGCCTCCAGTCCACTTACCGATATCTGAACAAGAGAGCCTCATAGAAATTGCAACAAGCGGTTCTGTGAAAATGTAATTTAATCAGAAGCCACTGCCAGATTTCTGGATAGGGCGGCGCTCAGAGTTTCTTGCCTTGGCAAATCGCGCTGTTAAGACACTGATACCCGACACAACCACGTACCTATGTGAGAGTGGATTCTCGGCCCTCACTAGCATGAAAACTAAATACAGGCACAGACTGTGTGTAGGAAATGATTTAAGACTGAGACTCTCTCCAATACAACCCAACATTGCAGAGTTATGTGCGTCCTTTCAAGCACACCCTTCTCATTAACCCGTGGTGAGTTATTCACAATTATTGAATATTATTATATTATTATTTGTGCCCTAGTCCTATAAGAGCTCTTTGTCACTTCCCAGGAGCCGGGTTGTGACAGAAACTCACACTCATTCTTATGTTTAATAAATGTATTGTATAGTGTGTGTGTGGCAGGCTTACAATGATGGCAAAAACAACATTTGAGAGTGCGATGACCCTGGTGCTAGAGGGGGTACGCAGCTGGAGGTTGAATGTTTGAAGGGGTACGGGACTATAAAAAGTTTGGGAACCACTGATCTGAGGGATATGTGGAGAAACACCCTTCCATCGTGGTCACAACTCAATAGCAGGTGTGTTGGAGCAAGTGTCAATCTTTCTGTCCACTTTCCCTTCTTCTCCCTCCTTTTTCTCATCCATCTCTTCCCTCCCTCCCTTTCACACATTTTTTTTAGCCTGGTTTACCAGTTTGTATCTATGTATCAAATCATCAAACAAAAGTAAGCTTCACATCACATCAGGTAAAGAAGGCATGCCCGGGCTCTTCTATCAGCCTCCCAAAGACGTCCGTTTCAAGTCCTCACAAGAAGGCAGCCTCCCATTGAAGTTCAAATGGATAGCTCTCGGGCACGAGCATTGCAGGGGGGTAGGAGGGAAGCTACCTCACCTCTGTACCGAACTCACATCCTACCAGGGAACCGCACAAGGGGGGAAGAATTAAAAGTGCAGCTCACGGGCAAAGCAGTCAATTTCTTCTCTTCTCTCCCTCTCGCTGCCCCCCCCCCATTCCTCTTATCACCCCCATCCCCTCAAGCCTCCCTTGGAATGTCAACAAAATTGGGAGTGGGAATGTGGCCCTCTGATGAAAATCAGCTTGCTCAATGGGGTTCTCACATGAAAAGAACAGAGCCAGAGAACAAACAGATTCCACCACCTATCATTATCATAAGCCGTTTCTATAGTGAAAATGAACTAATCTTCTAGTTATTGGCATCTGGCTCGTTATTCTCAATATGCCCTAGCCCAATGGTATTTTAGCAGTAAGGACTTGACATTGAGTAAAGACAATTAAACTACAAAGGGGCTCGATTACAAGTCCGCCACTTTTGCATCGGGGAATAATAAATTCTAATCTAAAAACCAATCCAGTTGGAATACCTTGGGCTTAAACACTTGAGGAAAAACAGGGTAAAACACTAAGTAACAGAAAATTATGTTGGGAAAAAAAGCTCAATTAATAGCTTAAGGAAACTCTCCATCTCAGGCTAAATATCTTTTTTTCCCCATGAGCCTTTGCCCGGGTGCCCCTCCTCCCCTCCCCTCAGCGAGGCCTAATTTTCCTGTTTTTGCTGGGAAGATTTCACGGTTCACGAGATCAAAAGCTTGCATAAGCTCTGGGTTTGTTTACATCAGCCTCCACCCCAGCAGAAAGCCACACTGATTATCTTTCCCCTTCACTTTTTTGGCTCGCGTCCCTCCTCGTCTCAAATGAGCTCCCCCTCCCCTATTTTTACACCTCCTCACTGTACCTGTTCTTACTCTTTTTCCAAGAAACGCCCCCACATTGAGACCTGACAAAGAGATCTCATCTTGCCAACTAAAACCCGCACTCCTCTATTCTCAAGTTGGTCCACTTTCAGGAAATTCAGGAAATGACTCAAAGAGTTCATCATCGCCACCTTCAAAGGTTTTCCATCAGTAACAGCCCTCTTTTAGAAGAGGTTCCGGTGACTTCTTTTTCCACTTTGAGTGGGGATTTCGACACAACCCAAATGTAGCCTAGTTCTCTTGACATTTGAAATGGGAGTGTGACATTGGAGACATAAACAACCACCAAAGCAACATACAGTATAAATTAATGATCTGTTTGGTTTTCCAGTGTCCCATTTTAGGAGCCCCGGGGACTCCCCTCTCTTCAGGAAACCGGGAAGGCCTCCAATGCCATTTAACAACGCTAAACTGACAAGTGGGTGCACTTCTCTTTCGGGCAATCTATCTTTCTATCCATCATTATCAAAAAAAATGACATACACATTGATATATGCATTTGTGAATTCATTTAGAAATGTATTCATGCTCTTCCTTTGTCTGTATTATGTATGTTTGAGCCATCCATCAAAGTGATCTACTTAATTGATATGACCCTTACTTCCTGTAGTGTGACACAACTTAGAGATTCTTAAACACGATTGCTTCCCCCACTTTTTCCACATGAACGTATGAGCTTTCAGAGAGAATTACAAGCCAGATGTGTGAAAGGGAATTAAATGTTCACCCCTACAGGGCTTTTGGGCGGGCCCAGAACTCTATGGCTCTGGACCGGCCCATCTCAGAAATATGGGGGCAGAGGGGAGCATAATACCTGGTGCTGGTTCTCATGAACACTTTATAATAGCCAACTCAGTGCCAAGTGTTGAGGTGCCCCAGGGCATCCAGGGTGAATCTGTTACAGCAGGAGACTGCCCACCTCTGAGTTTGAGAATTCTCATGATTCACGAGCCAGAAAATTAACCTCTTCAGCTACCAAAACGTTTAATTCAAATAACGGAAGAATCTGCTGCCTCCTTTGACCTAAAGATCCAAATTCAGACTTTTCGGAGACTTCTCACAACTCCAAAAACAACGCTTCTGTTTATGCATTTACATCCCTTATTTAAAGGAAAAAGCCTCATCTCTGAACGGGAGAAGCCATATTCGAAGATAATTATGAGAACGTAAACCCCTGCTCATCGCAGAGAACAAACAGAGCAGCTCTGTCCTAACCCACCAAACAAGAACCATATGCCTGTCTTTCTTCTCCATCCCCCCTTTATCCACTACCTCCTCCCCTCATTCTCCACCATCCGCCTCTTTTCCATGAGAAACATGTAAATACAAAGACACAGAAACACATGTGGTAAGTCATAAAGCCTGCAAATTGTACTTTTTCGTTTCCACCCCCCCCCCCCCCCCCCCCCCCCAGGCGCCCACCTCCAGCCTCGACCCTTCACCCAAGCAACAAACCCGCAAAAGCGAGACTATAAAAATAAGAAAAAATAGGGCTCGGATAAAGGAAAACAACAAAAACGAGAGAACAAAGAACGTGGGGAAATCACAGCATTGGGAAACAGACTTAATTGCATGTGTGCGAAGAAGGACTGGCGACAGAGAGGCAGGAGAGTAAAGGACAGGGAGCTGTGGCCTCTGAGACTCCAGTTTCCTCACAATGCCCGGCTATGTTGCGCCAGGGGGGCACACGGCACCCGTCAGTGAGTGCTGTGTGGGATGAACAAACACAAACAGGGAAGACAATGCCACTTCAGTCCTCCTTTCAGAATGACTGTTCTTCTGTGGTCAGTCTCCCCATAGCATGGAGATGGATAGATTTCCTCAGAGGCCCCCTTTTCGTGTCTGTACCCCCCCTCTCCCCAGTGTCTTTCGGGACCCTCCTTTAACACCCTTCCTACCTGCCAAATCACAGTGTGGTGGCTCCATCTGTTCACTGTCTGCCCCTACTAAGTCGCCTGGCTTTCCCATCGTTGAAAAAGGCTCTGGACTTTTTAGAAGCTGGATCACTTCTTCATTAGCCAGATCGTTAGTGCTTTGGAGGTAGTTATCTTCTTGGGTGTTAGCTGAAATGGCTTGCAGCTGGGTTGTGTAAACAATGGCAGCAAAGCCCGTAGTCTTTCGGCGGAGAGAAGAGTGCCTATGATGAGAACCAGTCAGATGCAGAGGACTCACACATACACAGCCCAGGTGGTTTGAGAGGATTCATTTAGCCGTGTATAAACACCAGGCCTCGTTTGACTCAAAGCGTTTCTAGATGGCGAGAATCAATAACAATCACTCGGGGTTCATGTCCTTTCGTGTTTAACTGACGTTGGTTGCCGTCAGTTTGCTCTGTTGCTGTACGTGCAGAAATGACATCTTGAAGATAAAGCACATCCAACGAAACTTCTACTTGAACTAGAAGTCCTGAAAAAAGAATCTAAAAAAGAATATGCTGTCTTTGTCTGGTTTTGTACCCTTTTCTGTCTCTGACCGACGAACATGCATCTTCCTATACCGCAGGATTAACCCACACGATTGGCTGAAGAAGGCCATACTGCCTTAGCAGCAGGGCAAGTTCCGAAGCGCCGGCGGGTCACATGAGCAGCTCACATGACAGGGGTTTGTTTTATCCCTGTGGTACCTGGGAGGCCTCCAAACCTAGAGTGGCCTCACCACAGCTCCCACAGCCGTCTGGGGAACGGACTGTGGGCCCAGAGGTACGTATGTGCGAGCCACAGTACTGCAGCACTACTCCAAGTCTCCATAGATTAAGGCTCATACGTACATAGAAAGTCCCTGGTTGTTTCCAAAAGGAACCGGGGTGTTCACCGTGTTCTTCTCCTCTGCAGCCACGCCCGATCACTCTGCTATGGTATGATGTCAACGTAAGGTCACGGGCCTTCAAAGAGATCCGCATTTCCCATGTTACTAGTAGTATTGAGGTGTTGACGTGTAGATGATGTTTCTTTGTGCTTCGTTTATCAATCAGTAAAAGTGTGGCTCCTCATATTACTCAATCAAGGTTTGTTATTTAATCTACTATTGATCTAGTCCAGGGGTTCACAACTGGTCCTCCAGTACATGCTGGTTTCAGTTCTGATCCAGATTTGACTTGTTTTTATTGGTCTCATCTGACTCTATTGGTTTTATGTAACTTCATGACAAAGTACTGTGTGTTTGCTTTCTAAGGCTATGGCTTTGACTCCAAATCCGCATGGCGTACCAGCCTGACCACAATGTGATGTAGGGCCAAGGTGTTTACATGGTACCAGGTTTCGATATCTTTACACACTAACATACCAATGTATGGACAATGCTGGCAAAGCTCAGAACATCGTATTTAAGGTAAAAACCACAGCAATTTGATCGTCGTATTCTCGGCAACGTCGTTCTCGATATCTGGGGTTGTCTGAGAAAAGACGGACGGGTGGTAGGTTTTAAAATACACACACCAATCAATTGAGGCCACAGGCGAAGCCGTTCTGGTGACAAGCGCATTCCGATGGCTCGGTCTGGAATGCTGGGGGTTCGTTGCGGGCCATAAAGCTTGTGTTATCGGATCATTTGGGACATTCTGAAGTTTGGCACTCCAGTCTTCCAAACAATGGAGTCCTAAGCGGCAGTCTGCGGTGACTGCCGAGTCCCGTCCCTTCTCCGTTTGCCTCCCCAGATCTGAGAGACACACACCGACCGGTAGTGTTTAGCGGAACGGAGCTAGCGCGTTGCTAAATACGGCTGTGGTTCACCCCTCTGTGAATACGAACTCTGCCAGCCAAATTGCTCCCCTTTGTTGACAGTGGTTTTGGGCCTAAGGCTCATTTCAGAACTGACAGGGGTAAAATAAGAGAGAGAGAAGGAGGAAGAAGATTGATGCTCCCCAAAATAAAGAGAGCAAACAGAGGGAAGACGAACGTCCAAAAGGGTTCACTAGAATCAGAGGAGCATGATAATACTTTATCTTTTTAAAGATATTGCGGCCGAGTACATTTGAAATGCAATGTCACTTTGTGTGGTTTGGAGAGACCACCTAACCATAAACCAGTGATCAGTGTTACTCTAAATGCTATCAATTCTCCACGGGGGACTTGTTTAGCGATCCGAATGGGGCCTATCTTTCTGCTCGCCTTCATGGCACTCACACAACTCTTTAATCTACAAAGCCGAAAGTATTATTTATCGCTCTCTATTTTGGTCTATATAGGATAGGTCTAGGACTGGGCAGATCCACCCTGTACTGTATATCCTGTCTCATATGGATATGTTTACTGTGTCTCAAATACTGGGTGAGCCTCTTACTTAAGGTCTACTACTTAACTTCCTAAAGTTTAGGAAGAGGAGTGCAATTATGGACACTCAATAGAACACACCAAAGACAAGATCATGTTGAAACTAGACCCCCCCACACATATCCATATCATGAGAGAGAGAGAAAAAGAGAATGGGGGAGTGAACGAGAAGGAGAGAAAGAGAGAGAATAGACAAGTGAGAGATAAAGAGAAAGATGCGGAGAGAGAGAGGAATGGGAGAGAGAGAGAAAGAGAAGAAAGAAAGGAAACAGGAGAGAAAATAAGCGTGCGGGAGAGAAAGAAAGGACAGGATATAGAGACAGAGAGAGAGAGAACCAGAGAGAGCGAGGGAACATCTCTGTGCTCGCCGCTGGAGGATAAAGGGGGTTTTGGTTGAGTTTCAGACGTAAGCTCCTGTTAAAACCACCAGCCTGGACCGTTCACACGCAAAAGCTTAGTCCCACCACAAATACAATGAAACACAAGGCTACGTTTAGGTTGAGACCAAAGGCACTACGGCAGGTGAAGACACAGAGCTTCCTAAAGCTGTCTACCAGCTCTGCTCCTTGCAAGACCATGAGCACAATAGAACCTAGTTTGGACTATAACACACATATGCACATGTAAATACAAAGCACACACACACTTTGACCTACTGAAGTCTGATGGGCAACACATTTTCTCAATATGATGTCATCCCGGCGCTCTTTGAGGTCCTTGGCATTTTTATACAGGAAATGTTACCTATAAAAATGGAGACAACATATTCCCACACAGAGAAGAAGTCCTAAAATAACCACGGGCGGTTGCTATTGTTCACAACAATGTGATATGATCTTGACTCTAAAAATAGCATGGGAAGTGCATATACGTTTTCAAATAGGTCTCGCAACCCATGGCGTCAACGTTTTCTTGAAATCAACATCGTTGCGGAACTATTACATCTATTCTGTCAGTAGCTACACAACTCTGCATCTCTATGATGGCTTCCGTCTGAAGCTAAGCAGGGTTGGGCTTGGTTAGTATAGGAGACCAGATGCTGCTGAAATTGGTCAATAGAGACCCCGATGCCCTAGGGCAGTGATTGGGGACACTGCCCTGCAAAGGGTGCCGTCTTTTGGATGAGAGGTCCTGACTCGGTGGTTATTAAAGATCCCAGTGGGCGTATTGCAAGACTAGAGGTGTTAACCCCGTTGTCCTGGTTAAATGACCAACCTGTCCTCTCATGCAGCCATGACCACCAGCTTCCAATTGGCTCATTTCACCAATCTCTGTAACTCTTCCCCAGGTCGTTGCTGTAAATGAGAATGTACGTTCAACTTCCCAACTCATTTATTTTCTCTTTCTCCTCTTCTCCTTCTTTCTCTCTCTGGCACAGCGTTCCAATGTTTATGCATTTTCTCAGATTGCTGGCGGGATTGTCAGAGAAGGAGGTTTAATTTTTTCCATGCAATCTCTTGCCTTCAGAAAACCATTAATGCCTATTCAACATCAACATCAAGGCAGGCCTTTGATGTGTATTCTGGCAGCAGACCCTTCTCTTTCTCCTCTTGCTGCCTGCTGCTCCCACTCTCTCTCTCTCTCTCTCTCTCTCTTTATCCCTCCCTCTCTCCCTTCTTTCACTCTTTATGGTTACTGTACAATCAAAATATTAAACGGATTGCTGACAAATGATTTTACCTGGCAATTAAATATGTAAACGGAGTAGGTTGCGGTATGAGAAGGCGATTAAAAAGCCCAAAGGCTCACCAGTACAATAGTACCCCCTCGTCTGCCTCGCGAGCTAGCGTAGCCCGTGGAGCGAGTGGTGCCGCTTTTAACAGTCTCACACAGGCATGTTTACAATAGCCTCAACCATGCTAAATGCCAATTACCACAACACAAGGAGAAATGAATGGCACAGTTAGCACACTGTTGAGATAGAGAGAAAGAGAGAAAGAGCGAGAGAGAGAGAAAGAGAGAGAGAGAGAGAGAGAGAGAGAGAGAGAAAAAAGTGAACGCTGCCAACGGAATCAATGTAAAAACCCGTCTCATTCATTTCTCTCGTATTATGAAGGTGAAAGAACACAAACTATGAGGAAACTTTTTCAGTGTCAACACAAAAGTCAATGGAAGTTCTCCGTCATTCTTAATAAATGAAAACCTTTCTACTACAAAGCACCTGTATGGAGTTGTCCAAGGACTCTTAACTTCACCAATGAGATGGGAGATAGGGGAAGGTCTGGGGCCTGTTGTGGGGAGAGGGGAATGCAACAGTCATTGTCCATCTATCAACACCTTTGTGGGGAAAAATGCCAGCAATTTAGGTTTCCCTTCAAAGCGAGAGCCCAGAGAGGCTATAAATATAGAGCTAGGAGCAGGGGAGGGGTTAGGGGTGGAGGAAAGGGCACAGGGGTGAGGGGTGAAGGGTTCCATCTGCCCCCTTTAAACTTGCAGTTCAACAGAGCCATAGACAGTTTTTCCTGTAGAGCCTGTTTGCATCCCAAATGGCACCCTATTTCCTTTATAGTGCACTACTTTTTACCAGGACCCGTAGAGTTCTGGTCAGAAGTAGTGCACTATACAGGGAATAGGGTGCCAGTTATTGCAACCTGTGCCTGTGTGTCTATACAGTTAAAGACGGATTCAAGAAAAATAATAGATCTGTAGAAAATAATAGAATAGAATCCTCACTTTGTCAGTAACGTGCGTCACCAGGCACATTTGCTTGAGGCAATGAAAAATCTATTTTCATGTCAGTAAGGCTATTTTAAGTGATTTCAAATTCAGCTCAATTGAGGCAGTGTGCCTTGGCTTGGACAACCTCTTTCTGATTCGCTAATGTAGCAGGACTGCGGTGACTGAATTAATTCTGTAGGGTATTTAATCATTTCCTGCTAATAAAAGCCAGATAATTGACGCAAATATGGCTGAGCCGTCTCGTTGGGATCTGAGGTACTTCATTAAATGTTTGTGTTGACTGCAGGAGGGAAAGCAGTTCTCCCAGTTCTGCTCTCTAGGCTACCAATTAGCCCAATGGCCCCATTTTGATCATTAATGTCTCCCATTAGGCCACAGTGGAGACTGCAGAGTGTACCTGGGTCCTGTTCAGTAAGCAGGACATTTCTTTTTTTTCAACGGGGAGGTACGGCCGGATCTTGTCCAATGAGAGCCCAGCTTTGTGTTTATCGTTGTAAGAGGTTGCGCCCTATTGAACATGACCCAAGTCTGCGAAGAGGGATTAAAGACCACAGTACAAAAGGGATAGCTACCCATTGGGCAAAAACTGGTTGAATTATATTTTTTTCCACTTCATTTTAACCCAATAAATCTATGTGATGAATCAATGTGGAAAACTAATTGGATTTGCAAAAAAGTCAAAGGGCATTTCATCTTTTTTTTCACCCAGCTTTTAATTTAAAAGAAATATTGATTTCACATTGAATTCACATTAGCTGACAACTCAACCAAACGTAAATCAAAACTAGACGTTGAACTGAAGTCTGTACCCAGTGGGTAGGGTTCCCCCGGGGTTTCTCCCTGTGAGGTGTCAGCTGCCGTGGCGATCTGCCGTTCCTCTCCTCTAACGGAGAGAATTAGAAAACGAAGAAGAGCCCGTGGGGATCTCACAACAGGCAACTGTTGCCTTGCAACTAGAGGGGACTTAGGGATTGAACACGGGATCTGTCCAAAATGGCACCTTTTTCTCCATATAGTGCACTACTTTTGACCAGAGCTCTGGTCAAAAGTAGTGCACTATATAGGGAATAGGATACCATTTAGGACTCAGGCAGTTTATTTCTTCCCATGCATCTGTCTTAGCCTGGCGTCCAAACTGAAAATACTACCCTTCACTGAAACGTTGAAAAATCGGTTTGAATGCCAGGCTACTGTTGAATCCCAAATGGCACCCTATTCCCTATGTAAAATCTATGGACTCTGGTTAAAAGTAGTGCACTATATAAGGAATTGGGCGCCATTGGGACACAGGGCTACATCTGTCTACCCCATGGGCCATGAGTACGCAATGCCCACTTCCGTCAGTATTGAGCCCTTCAGTTTACAGTCATCCTTCTGCAGCTGTCTTGTACAAACTTTTTTGATCATACAGATTCCAGTCCTGTATAGAACTATAGAATCCTAACTTGAATGAAGTGTTCAATTGGAATGATCTGAAGAAATAGGTAGAAATGTAATCTTGTGTCTTGAATGTTTCTCCGAAGAGGAGAGTTTTGTTGTTAATGTCATATGCATTATCACGTAATCAAGCATTCCCGTTCTCGTTTTGCAATTGAACAACAGAAATGAGCAGACAACAAAAGCTTTCATTTTCATTTGAAAAATATAAAACTTTAATAAAGGCTACAATCTCTTAATAATTACAATAATTATAGGTCCATGTAAATCTTTAAATGAAACTCTGTATATAATGTATAATTTACAGTTTAGATAGAACAAATTTTTAAAAAGCCATGGCGTAAAAACAAATAACATGATTACAGGATACTATTAAATGCATTAAAAAAATATTTTCAACATAAAACCCTTCTGAAAACCAAGGGAATAATTATTAACACCCTGAATCAGGGTAGTACATGGTATGGTATCCATGTAGGCACAGGAGCTGTACTCATAAAAACACTAGCAATAGTGTTTGTGTCCTTTTATCCATACTTCAAAAAAATGCATAATTACAAATTGTATACAGGAGCTCCGTAGTTTAAGATGTTCTTTTACAACATTCAAAAGCTATTGGAGCGACATTTTTTTCATTTGCTAATAAATATGGAACGGAAGCAGTTTTGAAACGTGGCGATATTAAGCCACTGCTCCCTGGAGAGGTGGGTATTTCAATAGAAGCGCGACAAGGTTATTTTGGTGTGCTCGCTGTAAACACTTTATTTCTCCAGGTCCTCTCTGTTCATCTAATCCTAATTCATGTCTCTTCTCATCTTTCCCTGTGAGGTGCCTGGTCCACAAACAAAGGCACAACAACTAAAAAGGATAGAGCTCTGTGCTGGAGGGAGAGAAAACCAACTACTCTTGCTCTGGCTTAGAAACGGAAGAGAACACATCAGCAGCATCATATATTAAGACTGGGCTGTTGGTTGGTTTACTACGACAGTGGAAGGTTCAGTCTCAGCAGACCCCTGGTACAGTGAGGTTGGACAGGGGTAAAGGGGGGGGGGGAGGGTGGAATCACCACAGTATTCTCCCAATACTCGAAGCAGCTTGTCCATCAACTGGACATGGGGGACAGGGTTGGGTTGGGTTGGTTGGTTGGGTGGGCGGTGGGTAGACAAGTTGAAGGTGAGGGAGGGAGAGGACATTTTTTTAAATAAATACTCAAAACTTTCAAATCATGACAAAAACGCATCAATATAATACATGAATATATACACATATTTTCATGTATGTATATGCACACGTATAGAAGTTTCATTTCGTCACCACGTTTGCACAACGTTAGCACAATGTTATAAGAGCAGGTGGCGGCATTTGCGGGGCTTCTGGTGCTGTCGCCAGTCCATTGCGGGTGATCAGGGAGCGACGCAACGTTCTCGAAACGTTTTCACCGTTCTCACAACGTTTTCACCGTTTAATCGTAACGTTAGTCTCTCGTATTGGACAAACAGTCATCTGCATCTTCAGTGGTTAAATTCAGGGAGCCTAGAGGACTCGCCGTCTCTCTCTCTCTCTCTCTCTCTCTCTCTCTGTCTGTAGTGTCATTCCCTTGTGTTTCTAAGGCTGATTGGTTAAGAAAGTCAGGGGGGGGGCCTCTTCTGGGTTTGGCATACTTCATTGGCTCGTGTTCCTTCAATCACACTCCTCTTGTGCTGGATATATTAACTCTTATTTAGCTTTAATAGTAGAAAAGAAAGTCTGGAGCGTTTTCCCCCCATCAAGTCAATCACTCCGGTTCCTCGTGACATTCTGTGCCCTGGAGGTTGGGTGTTTGGTTGATGGGTAAGGTAGGGTGGGTAAGGGTGGCATCAGTCCATCCTCTCCACCTTACCCAGGACCTTGCCCTCGTACATGGGCAGAAGGGCGCCGTCCTCCCATACCTCCTCGAACACGGCTCCGCACTCAAACTCGTCGCTGGCCTTCTTGAAGTAGTACCTGGAGAGAAACGAGAGAGAGCGGGGCATGGTCAGAAAATATGCTTCGAGACTAAAAAACAACTAGCATGGTGTCTTCCTCTTTAACTTGACACTATGGACGAGTGAGTGCTAAAAATAGTATTTGTACCATGAGAACAGTTTCTCGACACCTACACATCCAACTCCACTCACACGATGACTCAAACCCGTAGCCAAACTGGCTTAGTCACACAGTTCAACGCCATCCCTCTCACTTCAAAGAACAAAGATTGACTACATTACGCACCACCAACACCACTGACAAACAGAACTCAAGCCAACCTGGCAACCCCGCCAACTAGTTTGGGTTGCCAGGTTGGGTTAAGCTCTGTCAGTGATCATTTCAAGGAATTAGTAGCAGCAGCGGAGACCAAAGAGAGCGAGGGAGCTAAAGGAACTTGACTGCTGGCCATTGTACAGATGCCTATCTGTCCTGGAAGGTCTCATTAAAGTTGAAGGGCTAATTAGGACCTGTCTTAAGCCCCCCACCCTCCTCTCCTGTCTTAAGGCCCCCTTTCCCTTTGCACTGAGCTCCCCTTGTCTAGCCTGGCCTTTTAATTGTCAAATGAAGGGCCTTCCTTTCACTAGGGCTGACATTTCAGGTGCCTGAGAGTCTGCCTGTCACTGCACGCCCCACACACACCTACTAACACACTGCTAGAGACAACTATGGAGACACACACAGAGAGAAAGACGGAGAGAGAGAGGCAATGAAAAACACACACACACACACACACACACAGAGAGAAACTCTGGGCAGCTTTCCGATCACCAGCAGACAAAAGAGGGAGAGTGAAAGAGAGGAGCGAGAGAGGAGAAGAGAGGAGCAGGTCTCCCGGACCCCCTCCGTGGTTGTGCTAGATTGGACGCAGGCCGGGCCCGAAGGCCGATACCACACAAGGAGGAGGAGGACACCAATCCAGACAGTCTCCTGGAGGTCAAGGAGTCACCTCCCCCTCACCACTCCCTCCCTCCCCCCAAAATCCCAGGGTTGATTCAGCTCAGGTCTATGAAGTCTACTGACTAGAGTTCCTAATGATTTCTTCTCCCCTAGCTTAAAGGCAGTGATGACCAGCAGGGGAGATTTAATGATAAGCTTTGTAATGGAAAATGCCTCATTTTACCCATGTATGCCTGTGCCCTGGAATTCCGACCCCCCTGTTTTTATGAGCGACGCCGACCTACAAGTCATACAAACAACATGTGTAGCGCGTAAAAAAAACGTGTTTTTTCCTTAACTTCTTCGTGTTTTTAGTCGTACTTAAGAGAGGGTTGGCAAACGGCGGGTTAATGGCGAGGGAGGGTTGAGGAAGCGTCGTACAGCTGCTAGGGTCTCTGATCAAGGTTTGTGTGTCGTAAAAACTCCCGCCTGGGATTTTGAGGGTGTGGTTTGGATGGTCGGGTGATGCTATGGTTTTTGGCATGATGCATTTTCAACATGGTTGAAGGCTGTAGTGAAACAAAGGGCCTCCAACCTTTCTGGAAGCCTGAACACTGAAACTTCTGAAACTGAAACTAATAGGCCTTAGTTAAGTGCGTCTTCGCGGCATTAAATCAAATCGAAATAGAAGATTGTGTCTCCTGCCATTTAATCACAACCCTTTTCTTTAAAGAGACCCTGCTAGGTAAAGTCCCCCCTTATCTCCACTCACTGGTCACCATAGCAGCACCCACCTGTAGCACGCGCTCCAGCAGGTATATCTCTCTGGTCACCCCTAAAGCCAACTCCTCCTTTGGTCGTCTCTCCTTCCAGTTCTCAGCTGCCAATGACTGGAACGAACTACAAAAATCTCTGAAACTGGAAACACTTATCTCCCTCACTAGCTTTAAGCACCAGCTGTCAGAGCAGCTCACAGATCTCTGCACCTGTACATAGCCCATCTATAATTTAGCCCAAACAACTACCTCTTCCCCTACTGTATTTATTTATTTTATTTATTTTGCTCCTTTGCACCATATTATTTATATTTTAACTTTGAACTTTCTTCAAACTACAAATCTACCATTCCAGTGTTTTTCTTGCCATACTTTATTTACTTTGCCACCATGGCCTTTTTTGCCTTTACCTCCCTTATCTCATATCATTTGCTCACATTGTAAACAGTCTTATTTTTTTCTACTGCATCATTGATTGTATGTTGTTTTACTCCATGTGTAACTCTGTGTTTTTGTATGTTGTCGAACTGCTTTGCTTTATCTTGGCCAGGTTGCAATTGTAAATGAGAACTTGTTCTCAACTTGCCTACCTGGTTAAATAAAGGTGAAATAAATAAATAAAAAAATTTAAAAAAGGAATGGGCTCCATCTTCACCAACAAATAGTTCAAAGGCATTGCGCTTCTTTTCAAAGAGAGAGCGAAAGAAAGGTAGGAAAGGGGAGAGAGAGAGAGAGAGAGAGAGAGGTAAAGAAAAGGAGTGTTTTCATTGGATCATGTTATATATGGCAAAGATTTCTCTCTGTGCAACGTCTGACACCGATATCGTCTGGCAGCGTGGCCGAGTACTGTTCTCCTGCCATGTTGAAATGAACCAACGCCACACATTCTGAGCCATTGGCTTCAAATCGCCCTTCCTTTCCCGCGGAAGAGTTAGGGTATAGTAGGGTGTGATGAGTTGTTTGGGTTTACATTTACATTTTAGTCATTTAGCAGACGCTCTTTTCCAGAGCGACTTACAGTAGTGAATGCATACATTTCATTAAAAAAATTCTCCGTGCTGGTCCCCCGTGGGAATCGAACCCACAACCCTGGCGTTGCAAACACCATGCTCTACCAACTGAGCAACACGGGACTAGCTCGGACTGACAAGCAGATGTGGATGGGGGTTTAGAATCGAGATACTGATGTCTCGGAATGCTTTGTCTCTTTGGTGTGCTACAACCTATGCATATGACAGTCATGAAATACTCTACTTTACTCTAGAGTCTCCTTTAGGTGTAGGTTCCTTGAATGTGAAATTGTGTGAAACGATTCAGTCCCCCTCTAATTCTTAACTTCATGAAGTCATAGCCACGTTCAACAACTAAACAAAACGCCAGTCATTTCGACAACTCGTGCAACCCTTTTTTAAACGTTAAATCAACATATAACTGAATCTAAGAAGAAAAAGGTGCCTGTGATTCTGCCTGATGTAATCCTTGGGAGGAGGAGGAATTTGGGGGCCTCGCAGTGGCGTATTGAGTCTGTGCACAAAATAAAAGGCCTGGACTTCAAAGCCATCCTTATTAAGACTGCCTTACTATGGAAATCAATAGCAGATGTGAACCAAATATCACTCCAGTAAATCCCCCCCTTTCCTTTCCTCCCTGTACAGTGGATTGACCCCCCCCCCCCCCCAGCCAGAGTTCTACTCTTCTTTCCCACTACTCCACATACAAAGCTGAGAACTCCAGCTTTTCACACACATTTCATTCCTACACAAACCCACATGCACATAGACAACACACACACACACTTGCTGAGAGTGTGTTGTGCATGAAATGTGTGTTTGAAAGAGGTGTGTTCACCTATAGCTGTACATTAAAGGTGTGATGTGCATGAAAGATGTGTGTGTGTTTACCCGTAGATGTATATTACAGGGGTGTGTGTGTGTGTGTGTGTGTGTGTGTGTGTGTTAGTCTAGGCGTTTACCTGTAATTGCCTTTTTTGCTAAGCTGCTCCTTGAAGTGTCCCAGGGTGAGACTGTGTGTCTTCATCATGCTGCGGTAGGGGATCTCCTCACCACAGAAGAAGTAGGTGACCACCAGGTCACAGCCAGACACACTCACACCGCTAATAGACTTCTTTGGCTCTTTCCACCTGGAAATAGAGACAAGCAACACATTAGATAGAGAAAGCATAACCATAACTAAGGCTTAACGCTTACATTATATTTGAGTCATTTAGCGGAAACTCTTAGAGCGACGAACACGCTTAACACGGGCAGTGTGTAACTGTTGGTTGGGAAGTTAGGCAGAACTGAATAAGCGGAATTTAGTGAGGATTAGCTCAGGTAAGGTGAACCTGACCCGATTACAGGTGTGTGTCAGCGTTTCATCTCACACACACACACACACACTTCCTCGTTCACTTCCAGGGGCCTTTTCGGGGTCCTATACTTCAGATGCGGGTGCCTGCTAGCCTTAGACAGCTGGCCCGCTGAAGGTCAGCCAATTAAATCTCAAAAAGACCCTGGCAGTCAGGTGGCTACGGCCCTATCATCAAACACAACCAAGCTGCCCTACACACACACAGACGTACACACACCAACACACACAGGGCCGAGGTAGCGAACAGAGGACCAAAATAACAACCTGGGGTCGTTAACTTCCATGTGTACGTCTGTGTATCCGCTGGTGTGTGTGTGTGTGTGTGTGTGTGTATGTGTGTGTGTATGTATGTGCGAGAGGACTGTGTCAGACTACACCCATCATGTTTAATCTTAAATGATTAAAAGCGAGGGAGAAAAGAGGACTTCAAAGGGAGAGACATGCTGACTCACACTATCCATATCGAGGGGAAATCAGAGAGAGAAAGGGAGACAGCGAGAGCAAAGGGAGAGAGAGAGGAAGATGAACGCACTCGTCTGTTTGAAGTGCGGGGCTGGACAGAGGTGGGTTTGCACTGGGGAAAGGCACAGGATGACTCCTGTCTCTTTGAAGGCTGGACGTTGAATGCCTGTCAGCCACATAGAAAGACAAAGATGCAATAGAATGAGATAGACGGCATCAGTATTCACGACACAGATGGAGGAAACACTGGAAAACAGGTGTAGGCTTCAACAGTCGCCTGAAGTCAAACATTTTCAGAAAATCCCTCACTTAATTTGGATAGAGTCATTTGGCTCATTGTAAATGACTATACATCGCAAGCTAGGACCAAGAGGGGCTATATGAGTGTATGTGTGCCTACCTCTGTTTGGGAGGCTTGGAGACCTCCTCTAGCCTCCTGCAGGCTTCTTCTAACTGGGCCAGAGTGTTGGGAGGGGGCAGGGGGGGCATGGCCGGGTCCTGGATGAAGGGGTGGGCCGGATGGTGACCTCCACGGAGGTGACCCCCCATGCCGCCCACGCCTCCCCAGGAAGAGTGCGTTCGGCCGGGAAGGGTCTTGGGCGTGGAGGGGTCCGGGAGGTGGCTCTTCTTCAGGCCCTGAGTGCCGCCGTGAGGTTTATTCTTGCCCTGCCTCTCGCTCTCCAGGATCCACTGCCAGACGTTCTGCGAGCGGTCCGTGGAGTCCAGGGGCAGGTGGGGCGGGGACGTGACCCCGTCGCCGCCGTTAGCCTGGCTCAGGCGTATGCCTTCGCACGGCTTCCCCGGCCGCTTGGACAAACTGCTGCAGCGGCTGGAGGGAGACAGAGAGGGTTACATGGGACTATTCCATGAGGAAAGGCTACATCTACAACAAGCACTAGTGATAGGAACAATACAGCTCGTCACATCAGTCTAAATGAAACTCAAGGAAAACCATCATAATTAGCTATGCTGAGACATATCCATAACATAAGTGAACAGTTTAAATCACTGACCCAAGTACAGCCTTAAGGTAAATGTAGTTGTATGTGAAGTGTATGTGAAATGACCGCAGCACAACTCTAAAGTAAATGTAGTGTACTTGATGTGAATTGTGAACGGACCCCAGTACAGGTGATATTGTATGTGAACTGACCCGGGGGTGAAGTCTGAGTAGTCGGCGCCCCCTGGGGGACAGAGGCACTGAATGCGCTGCGCCGCCTCGGCCTCGATCTGCTCCTTGCTCTTGGGGCCGGTGGCGGTGTGGTGGTGGATGTAGTGGTGGTGGATGTGCTTGGTCGACTGCCTGCTCCCAGCCAACGGGCCCTTGGAGGCCCCGGGATATGAGGGCCCCAGGAAAGGGACCACGGCGGGGGAGGGCCGGTCGGGAGAGCCCGAGCGGGGCGAGTGGCGGATCACGCCGGGCGACTGGCACCCGGGCGTCTTGAGCACCCGGGATAGGTGCTCGTCTAGGATGGCCTGGGCGTCCTCGTCGGCGCCGGAGGAGGTGTGAAGCAGGGGGTGGTGGAGCGGGATGGCGCTGGAGAGGTCGCTCTCATCCCTCTCCTCCTCCTACACACACACACACACACACACACACACACAAAGACGTAATGCTTTAGAACAAGTACAGGGACAATATAACCTACTCAATTCCATAACACTACAAATATAAGCATCGCTAGCTTGCTAAACCCAACCAAATTACATTTGCGGAAAACGCAAACGCTGCGACAAACACCATGTACGGTTTTGCCTTGTGAAGAAGCTGAGACAAATTCTATGGCGGAACTTGATTTGACTCTCAGTTTCTTTCACCCTGGTTCTACTTGTGTGCTAGCTTCTTCTTTCTTCATCTATAATGCACAGCAAGCCCAGACTCACAAAGAGACACACTCAGCAATACGCCACTGGAGAGTTGAGCGCTAAGCGCTAACCATTTGAAGAAACTTCAAGTGTGTCAAGAAACATAAGTTTGAAACTTCCTCGGAAGAAGAGACTTTCGGAGAAGAAGTCTCTAAACTGCACGGCAGACCTTTAGTCAGTTCAATTCTTTCTAAAGCAAGACCGCACGCAAAGTCTCTTTGAATCAAGGAAGAAGAGTCAGCTAGCTAGCTACAACCCTAACTTCTCACATGGCTCCTCCTAGCTACGTTCTCTTTCTAGGTAGCAAAGACGGGGTTCAGGACCGGGGAGTCACCTAAACTAGGTCGCAATGGAACGTTCCAAAGCTCATTGCTCAATGCAGGTGGGTTGGGGAGTGAGGTGGTATGTACCAATGTAGTGGGAAGGGGGGGTTTTCTTACCTCCTGGATCTGCTGTAGCCTCTCCTCCAGGGAGCTCATGGTGTCCTGCTCCCTCTTCAGTTTCTCCAGTCTGGAGATGAGCTGGGCGGCAAAGGCCGAGGGCTCCACCGGCGTCATCTCCTTAGGCAGCCTGTGTGTCCTCTGTAGGGGCGAGATGGGAGGAAGGACACTTTTGAGTGTGTGTTTGAGTGAGTGTGAGTTAGTTGTCCCTAGTTTGCCCCCTGATTCCTCCAGTGCCCTCTACTCTAACTCCATAGGCCTCATTTGATGCCCTTGCCCCTGGGCTAACCCCGAGCCCGATACCCCCTCCCCATGCCCGCTGTCCTTGGCACCGCATGCCCGTCGGCGGGGTAGCGGGATAGAGGAGGGGGGGTAGCAGTTGGCCTGGCTCCGAGGAGGAGGGCCCCCGCCTGCTCCCTCTGTACTCCGACCAAGCCATCAGCGGAGGCAGCCTCTGAAGTCAGCACACTTCAAAGGGGCCCTTGTCAAACATCAAACACTCCAACCCTTGGGGTGGGACGGACACGCGGCTTTAAATCTCCCCGAATAAAAAGACAGATATCGAGAGTCAGAGGCAGAGGAAAAAAAAGAGAGGGGGACAATATTAAAACAAAAAGAGGAAGAAAAAAGGAGGGGGAGAACTGAGAGATGTGTGGAGTGGTAGGAGGGAGGGAGGGAGCGAAGGAGAGGAGGATAGAGAAGTCAAATACCGGGGAGATCTAAGGGGAAGTGGTCATTTATTTCCTGACTGCACGCAGGGCTCCTCTGAGGTACTGTAGACGCATTATCCTATTTTTCTCTAACTATATGTGCCGGCTTCTCTCATCTACTGTTCTGTATTATTATTTGGCGCACTGGCTTTCTTGATTTGACTCTCTTTTTTTGTTGTTCCTCTCATCTCTTTGTAGAGACGATGAAGGGAAGACAGAAGAAAGGACCGAGAGGGGCTGCTGGCAAAGGCGCGTCAGCGCCGCGCAGAGCCCCCGCTGCCTGGGGCTGGTGCATCTTGGGAGCCCGAGCCATCTCCAAATCAGGAGGGAGACATTAAAAGGAGAGCAAGTGGGGAAGGGAGGGAGCGAGAGAGAGAAACAGACAACAAGGGCCCCTTCTACTTGGCTACAACCCTCCCTACACAACACAACACACCCACACACACAAAGCCTTCCCTATGCACCAAGACAGTACACAAACACATTGTGAAGGGAAGAGGACAAAACTATTTGCATTGGTTGTTTTCTGACAGGGGTGCCCCAGCACTGAGTGTCAATCTAACCACTCCAAGCCCTGGAGCTGTGCCATGAAGTACCAAGCATTTAGAGACCCCTGCTTGCACATGACACTACAGGCAGTGGGGGTGGTGAGAGCCATATGGGGGTTGGGTTGGGGGTAGGGGGGCTACTGTCACAAAATGGGAGTGTGGGGGGGCTCTGTTGGAGGTTGTCAATAAAGAGGCCAGGCAACCTGGGTCCCATTCATTCATCGCACTGATCAAGGCACAGGGCTGAGTAGTAAGCTGGCTGATTTAAGGAGCATCCCAAGGCTCGGTTCTGTGACCCCTGACCTCTAAGGATAATCATCCTCAATATCACCATCATTATCAATGATTTTTTTATATATTTTTTTTTACATTATGCATTTATAACATTCTGGAGTTATGGAGGTGAAACACAAAGAAGTAAAGCAACAGGGGTCTATATATTTATTTATTTTATCTTTATTTAACTAGGCAAGTCAGTTAAAAACAAATTCTTATTTTCAATGACGGCCTAGGAACAGTGGGTTAAGTGGGCAGAACGACAGATTTGTACCTTGTCAGCTCGGGGATTCGATCTTGCAACCTTTCGGTTACTAGTCCAACGCTCTAACCACTAGGCTACCCTGCCGCCCCATAATATATATATATATATATGACAGCTATAAAATGTCAGCTGTTGGATGGGAGGAAGGGAGGGGTTGAACAAGAGAGCAGGAGAGAAAATAAGCGATATGCAAATTCCCCCTTTCATTTACCCTGACTTTTTATAGGAAAATGGGGGGGAAAGAATATAGTATTCTATCACAACATCATAAAAAGAAGAAGAAAACACAGTTCCCAACGGGGAGAAAGGGAACCTGTTGTAAACGGGGATTGAGAAAAGTTTGTGGAGTTTTAAAGATATAAAGACACTGTGTATACAGACATCAGACATAAAAAAACAGGAAGTAAACAAGAAGCGGGACTCACGGGAAAGTGGGGTAGCGAGACCAGGCCGTTGATCTTGACGCTGCGGTGCATCTCCCGCTGGAGCTGCTTCTTGGTGCCCAGCTTGTATGGAGGGATCCCATCTCTGTCAGGAGGGACACAGGTAGGAAACAGGGTCAATAACACAGTTACATGTCACTCAAAATGTCCCCTGACGAGCCAGGGGTTAGTTAGCAAACTAGCATGCTAACCCCTACATATCTGTCTCCCTATAAACATTTCAATTTTCTTTCTCTTTGCTTAGAACCAAGTAATACCCACAATGTATTTGCGGCATAAAAGACATTAGCCTAGCGATGTGGACAGAACCCTGAGGCTGATCATCACTGAAGTGAACAACACAGCACCACCCTGACTGCCACCACCCCTCTTTCCCCCAGGGTGGGCACATCACAGCCCAAATCAAAGACCAGAGGAGCCCTTGAAGGGCCTTGAAGCCAAGGCAACAAAAACACACCGGGACAACGGGGGGAGATATGCTAAAAATCCCGGCGCTGGGCCTCAAAAGTGTCCCACTGATAAGTTCCCATCAGTCCTTGTCAACACTGGAAGGGCCTGATTTTTCAAAATGGCAGCCAAGTGAGGTACTTTCAATTCCAGCGTCAGAAACAAGAACTACCTTGAGAAAGCTGGCTAAGAGGAGAAGCCTAGAATGCTGCTAGTCGAGGGGCTAGCGATCTTGCTTAAAGCGGTGTAAGACATGCATGTTTGACATAAAGAAAAAATGGCCATAACGTAGCTGAAAAAGCAAGAGTCTCTGGACAGTTCATCCTTTAGGCAGTGGCAAGGGGGAAGAAAATACATATTTTTCTCTCTCGCCCTCCAATGTGTGCTTTTCCAGTCCGCTGCCATTTAAGCCTGGCCAATTATCTTGGCCTTTTTGGTTGCTCAGAAGTGTCTGACCTAGCCCAAACGCTAGTTTTTCCGCTGCCTCTTTGAAATCTCACACTCATGCACATATGCACCCGCTGCCATCTTCATTTGGCAAGTGTTCCGCCAGCAAGCCTCTGATCTCGGCAACATCAAAAGGCTGGTTTGTAAGATAAGGTAATGTTTGAAGTTAGCGCAGCAGCATTCCCTAGCGTCCAAGTAAATCCATAAATAAGATATAAGCAAAAAGAGAGAGAAAAATTCTTTGGCCCCCCCTCCTCTTGTTCTTTATCAGGAAATGAGATTCAAATTTGCAGTGTGCCTTACAACAAACTATAAAAGGACACACTAATCAAATTGTTCCCCCCAATGAGGAGGAAGAAGCTGTGGTTTTTATTACAAATCGGTGAGGGGTAGAGAGAGAGCGAGAGAGAGAGAGAGAGAGAGAGAGAGAGAGAGAGAGTGAGAGAGAGTGAGAGAGAGAGAGAGCGAGAGTGAGCAGGCGGACATGAGATTGTCAAAGGCTCAAAGAACTCTGTGCAGGATAGGCCATTGCGAGGCGCTACACTTTGTAACGTGAGATGTTTTAATAATTAACCTGAAGACGTTTGCAGGAAAAAGACGTGACTGAATTCAAGTGGGATCTATTTTCTCCAATGAATACATCATTTGGTCAAATGACTCTGGGTTTGTATGCCTCAGGGTTCTACTTACACAGGCATTACCAGATGGAGCCTAGATAGCACTGCTAATAATGCACATTGTAGAGCGACATACTTCTTACAAGTATAAAAACTGATACTTTCCCAACTTTTATCCTAGGATTACGAGCCATGCACCTTCAAGACACTTGGGGAAAAAAACTTGTGACAAAAAAAAAAGTTACAATTCATATCAAAACAACGTACCGAACAAAAACCCAACTCCTTCCAAAAACACCTCTCTCTCTGTCTCTCTCAGTCTCTCTCAGTCTCTCTCAGTCTCTCTCAGTCTCTCCTGTTGCGTTTTTAATCAACCCCAGCTCCCCTCCCCAGCGAGCCAGCCCTACGTGATGGTTGAGGCCCTTTGTGATGGTTGTGGTGGCGATGCATGGGCAAAGAAGAAGAAAACAGACCGTGCACTCTTTCACGGGCCCTTACTTTATGGGGATCTCCTATTCAGTTGTGCAAGTCATTTTCAAAGCAGACAGCCACCCCTCTTATCCCCCCTAAGCTCCCCTCGGCTAACAATAGGCTGAAAGCGATTCAGTTAAGCCTTTTATCCTCCGTGCACTTTATTTTCTCACTCCCTCGCACGCCAAACCCTCACCGTTCCCCTGCTATTGGCTCAGAGTGCAGGAGGAGAGGGAAAGAGGGGGACGGTTGGGGTTGGAGGGGTGTTGGAGGAAGGTTGGGGAGAGAGGGTGGGGGGTTGATTTTGGGGGTGTGCTAATCTGGGCAGTGGGAGTCCCTCCTGACCCTATCCTGGGGTTCAGGAATGAGTAACTTCCATGAAAGCCTCGCTGACACATGATCGCGGCAGCAGTGGCGCTGCAGCAGCAGAGAGAGAGAGAGGGCCAGTAGCAGAGCAGGAAGCCGAGCCACCATGTGAGTAAGCTCCCTTTCATTTGCTGCCAAAATGTTTCAATGAGTTTGTCTTAAGGTCCAAATGGATATTTCCCCTCACTCTCTCTCTCTCCTTTCCCCCTGTCCCCCCCCTCTCTTATTTAAAAAAAAAAAAACAAGGCTGTTGTGGCAGAATGGTGGGATGGATATATTTCTACTTTGAGGAAAACTGAGGCAACACTCCACAACACCCCCCCCTCCCCATCAAGAACTTCTGCCTGTAACAGAATAGACATCAAAAGATTTTTCCACATAATGACTTTCACAGACACCCCCCCCTCCCCTTCCCCCGAGGCCTAGAGCCACTTTATACATTAATAGAATTACCTGAACTCAATCTGAAAGAATCATTAAAAACTAAACATCCCATTCCATTTCACAACACAAGCGCCAGCTTCCCAGATAAACTTGATATTTAGTCCGATTCTTTCCCGTACATATGTATCCATGAAAGGCATTCAATGAATGGCTAAATAATCCGAATATATAGACGTTCAGACATGCTTCAGAAAGGCAGGCCTGGAGTCAGCTTTTGAATGTGAAATGATTTTCAGAATGGACATGGAGTTGACATGGAATTGACCCCCATCCCAGGTCAAATGGAGAGAAACCCCAGAGAAAACCCTGAAGAGAATGCTGAGAGAACACTACTTACACACTACTGTCGGTCATGGACATGGAGTCGTCCGTCATGGCGTCGCTGGAGATCTCGCTGTCGTTGGCACTGGTGGCGGGGGCGAACACATAGCCCGAGTTGACAAAGTAGGGACTGGCCGCGTCTCCGCGTCTGTGTGACCTGCTCAAACACAACAGCAACTGTCCTTGAGTTCTTGATACAGTCCCTTTTACACGACATATTCCACCATTTCTTTACGGAAACCCAAACAAAAGCGTCAGTGCCATCCAGAGACTTACATTGGTGAACCTGTATTAGCTATGTAAATGGAGTTTGTGTGTTTACTTGTGTACATGTTTTAGTAAGAGTCTTTGCTTTGGAGCTAGAGGAAAAGTTTGAAGTTTGTTTTGAAGTGTTTAGAGTCCGAGTTCCAACAGATTTGAATAATTAGAGTTACTTTCGCAAGACTTTGGGGCCTCAGGAATGTGACAACCGTCTCTGAGGAGCTGGTTTTCTCTTTTTTATTTTCTTTCTCCCTTTCATGTCCCCTCCCCCATCATGCAGGCAGGGAGGTGGGGGGCGGGGGGGTGAGTGAAGTGAGCAGCTCAGCTGTATGTGAATGGACAACAGAGCCACTTCCCCTCGCTCTCCTGCTATCTCTCTACCCTTTTGTTTGGGCAAGGCCCCTACTCCCGCACTTTTCCACTCTCTGAAGCAGTGTACTCTTTTCTTAGTGTTTTTTTCCCCTCCCTCCCTCCCTCTCATGTCTTCTCTCCTTAAATCCAGGCCCCTCTGTATACCCCCTCCTTCTTCTCTTACAACCGAGCCCCCCTCCCATCCTTCTAAAGTCTCTCTCTCTCTCTCTCCCTACTCTCTCCTGCTGTGTTGCATTCCTGTTCCACTAGTGAGGGGGGTGGACCGGGAGGAAGGAGGGGAGAACTTGAGCTTGAGGGGGAGAGAGAGTGCAAAAGAAAGAGAGAGAGAGGGAAGGGGGAAGGAGGGCCTCTTTATGAGAATGCCTACTGCCGTGAGGATGACTAAAGCCGTAGGCCCCAGCTCAAACCTGACCTTTGGAGGTTCGCGTAAAGAGTCAGGTATTTAGCGCAGCTGGGCTCTCGGCCCCCCCCCCCTCTTTTTCTTTCTTTCATGATTCCCCCGTTTCTGTCTCCCTCCAAAGCACATGCTTAGGCTCCGTCAGAGGGATTTCTCTAAAAGACGAGATAAAAGCAGTGGGTAGAAAGGACGAGGGAAAAACATCACAAGCGAAAGGGAGAATGGGGGTTTGACGTTGCGCCGGCTATGTTTTTTCACGTTATTTCGGAGGAGAGTGGCTACGTTCCTGAAAGAAAAAATGGAATCCGAGTGCAGTAGTGATATTAGTTCCACATGTTTCAGATGGAAATGTGTTGACCTAAACAGTTGGTGAGGGGCAGGGTAAAGAAGAGATGAGAGGGGAAAGGTGGGGACGAGAGGAGAAGGAAGGGTGGGGGCTATCCCTCTTCTTTAGTGAAACACAAGAATGTGCGGATCACACCAGGAAGCTGAGGAGGTCAACAACCCCCGAGTCCCCCTTCAGTTCCCAACTCAACATGGCCCCTTCTGAACATCATATCTGCCACAGCAACACTGTCCCCAAGCCTGATGGCTAGCTATGGCATGTAGCGATATCATGCCATAGGAACTAATATTCCTGACAGTCAACCCATAACCCACTGCAAGACTCTGCTCAAATTACCTGGCACACTATTTTAGCATGAAAGTTGAATATGAATTAGAGAAAATATGAGTAATTAAAAACTTGTCATGAAACTATGGTGCACTTTTCTCCTCTTCTCAACAAACACTTCTCAGTCTCTGTCTTCACAGCATTACTGGTTCGTTCAAGAGGACAAATGTGTTTCCTTGAAAACGTCCCCTTTTTCAAATCCCTTTTTTTCCTATGCACACCGAAAGGAACGGGACACTCTCTAACCACTCTGTGATAATTGTGTCCAGATGTTGTTTTAATTGTATGGACAGACTAGGGGAACAGTTCAGTGAAGAAAAAAGCGTTGGAATGGCTCTCTTTGATGCACACTCATGCATCAAATCCACACGTTCACAATGTTCTTGACTTGAAGAGTTTGCAGCTGTTGGACAATATGTGGGACGAGATCTTAAGAAGCGAACCCAAAATGCTTTCCAGAAACACTGTCTTTGATCTCGGGACCAAGAGGCCAATATCTCTTCTGGGCATTACTCACTCACTCTCTCTCTCTCTCTGTGTGTGTTACATTGTAGTCTGTAATAATAGGACTACTTAATAATAGGCTGAAAAATGTAGAAATATTGCATAACTTCACAATGGAATCACTAGTTTAATGTACTAGCTGCAACAGCCAGCCAGGCAGGCTTAGTGTCTGAATTCATGCCTCTACTGGAGGAGCAATTTCAAAGCACAGGAAACTTGAGCAAGCCAACAAAGGGCTGACTGCAATACACCATTTACTTTACAGGAAAGACCAGGTCCGTTGATGTTTTGCACCCCCTGACTAACTGCAGGGCAGAGAGGACAAACAGACATTTTTCAAACTTTGATATTTTTTCTGTCCATCAAGCATCTTTTATCTCATAATGGAATTTGAGTGAAAAACGTTGTATTACCATAGCTGGGCAATAACTAGTTAAAATGCATATCTTCTCTTTACAACATGTTAATAACTGAATTATATGCAAGTTATATGCTATTATCTATCAGACAACATGCCCAATAACTAATTAATTCACTACACTTAAGTAACCTTAGGATCTCTATTCGACATAAGCATATTGATGAACAGTCATAATAAAAACGAACAATTCAATTACTCGATAGACAGTGAACATAATCAATTCAATGAAGGCATTCTCTTACCTGTACCCATTCTCCAGCACTTCCGCCGCAGTCCGAATGGAAGCAGTGGCCCGTAGCGCATTAGCAGATAGTCCAACCACAGAGGCTAACGTTTTCGCCTTCAAGTCACAACTCCACTCCTCTTCCTCAATGAGAGGTGGCAGAAATCCGCACATCAACTTGAGGCTCCCGAGACCGCTGTGGTTGGCATAAGCCGTGTTCTCGCACCCCGTGTGCACATATTCAAGGTATATGTCGGAAGTTAAAAACATCTGGTACGCATTCTCCTCCATGGTTGACTGAATTTCCGTTTGTGCTTGGTCAAACATCGCAGAGTCTATCTGTTGCTTCTTAATACTATCCCTTATGTAGGTTTTAGTGGCAGGTTTCAACTGCTTGGCAACAATGCTGTTGTTTTCAATGTACCGCTTGAAAATAGCTTTGGCAACTCGTAGCGTTTTGGTATCATTGAGGTCCATTTGCCTAAACCCGTTGCAGGCGAACCAAAAGTCCAAAGTGTCCACGCATTTCTCCCGCTCCAGAAAGGTCCTGAACAGGTGAGCACCGTCTTGGTCACCAAGGAGAAAATGCAACGACTTGGTCCACCGGGCGAGCGGTGAATCCGGCGACGCGCTACCCTCAGGTTCCCCGAGTCCATCCTCGTTCCTCCTCGGCGTGGAGCCGGGAGACGCGACGGTGACAGCTTTAGCCTTATTTTGGGCTCTCATTTTGGCATGTTTGCTGGGAGTATGACATGACGCCTCTCCCTCCTCCCCCGGCACCGGGGGACGGGGAGCATCTTCTCGGAAGCTACTGATGATATGGTCTGTAAGCGCTCTGCTCATGGCTCCAGCTCCGGTTGCCGTGTGTGCCTGCTATGAGCTCCACTGTAATCCTCCTCACTCTCTTAAATCCGCGGGGGAGCTTCTCTGCTCCTTTTCACTCTGAAACAGAAAGTGTTGATCTAATCAAAGCCAGATCCATCTAACTTCAAAGGGAGACAAGAAGTAAACAGTCCCCGCCGGTTTGCAAAGAAAGAAAAATGAAAGGTTTAGTCTCATCAATCTATTTATAATCTAAATGGGGGTTTAGCAACCTATATTTACAGTCTGCATCGATTTGTCACATCAAACGACCGTTGACAAGTACAATCGTTTCACATCGCCAACATTCCTCACCGAGTACGCACCAAAAATATATTTTTACGCATATCAAAACGATCACCTGAAAAAGCTTTCATTTCAAACGAATGATCAGTCTAAATGTGCTTCCGATACGGTCACCTGCATTATGCATAAGGTTTGCGTTCCCATCAAGCACTTGTCCTCATCTATCCAGTGTTGCACATCACACAGCCAGCCATCCAAGAGAGTAAAAACACATCCTATGCGCCACAATGGCCTAATGTTCCTAGAATGATGAGGATAAGACCCCCGTACAATGATCACGATCAACAGTAGCCTAGAATTCCTGAAATCACTTGCAGTTAGCCTACTAAATTTCAGCTCACATGTAGGCTACAACACATCATTTTGGCAGCGAGCACTAGGCAACGTGTCTGAACAACGCGTTATGATTACCCTGCACAATACAATATTACTAGGCGACTAGACAAGAGATATACTTATTCGTTTTTTTTAAATGAAGTACTTTACGTCATCTTCAATAATGTCACAAGTATAACTGTCAATATTGTGCCAAATGTGCCATAAGCCCACGCGCCACTAAACTATTTTGCGCAATAAAAACAACGTTGCATTGTAACATTTCTACTAGAGCTCAGTCTGTTTACAGGATTTCCCTAAACAATCACTGTGTCCCAACTACTCATAAATAAACATCATGCTATACGTAAAGAAACACAGATCGCGAAGTGTATATACACAACATGGGCAAGGCTACATCACATACCATTGTAAAACGAAACCCGAGTCCAGCAGAAAGTGAAGAAAAAGCTATTTCCATTCGCTTTTGCTCCGTCCTCTTTAGTGGTATATATATCCAACAGAAAGTTCGATGGAAGTGATGGTAATCCGACTGTGGACTAGATTTACTTAGCCACATGTGTCCTTGATGCAATAGGAATAGTCTAGTGTACCCTGTCCCATTCAACAACTGACCCCAAAGTACGCAGGCACTGCTTCTATGTAGATCAGAGGGGGTGTCGACATTTCGAGGAGGCGGGAGAGGGGGGACCTTGCCGAATACGTCCCACTTTTCCCCCTTCTTTCAGACTACGGTAAACTACATCAACCAATATCAGTCTCTTCTATAGCCTTCACAATCACGTAAACATTGATCCCCGATCTCAGAGTTGCCTTACTTATCCATTCTACAGTGTTTTCTCGCCCGCAAACAACAAGTGTAGCCTACATTTCTCAACTTCAAAGCGTTGCAGCGACACATCAAAGCGACCGAGAGAGGGGCCCTTGGTTAAGGTTGCAGAACTGCATTCTTGCAACTTACCATCGATGCACACGAGTCCTTTCCCGTATGATCAGAAATGGTTCACACAGAAACAAAAGTAACAACCCCCCCCCCCCCAAAAAAAAGTATTACAACAACGCTACCAGATTGCTGGTGTTAGTCTACTCCGCTCTGATGTTTATCTCAGAAAGAAGATGAATATCAAATGTAACCCTGAAATGAAAGCTCGTTTCCCCTTCCCCGGGTAGTGTTTCAAGCAGTCATAGCAAGCAGCAGATCTCCTCTAGGCTATTTCAAAACGAACCGGCTGAGGGTTTAACAGTGGACATCAAAGTAAAGAACCGCCGGCCTGGTCCCGGAAGATACCTAAAAACATCTAAACATCTTTCCGACAACAACAAACCAAAGAACATAGAAGCAAATAAAATTCACTGAATGACATCGCCAGACGCTTCGGTCAATATGTAGACCCCAAAAACACACTGTTGAACGATAGTCGGCGGGATTTAGAAAGCTGTCAGTGGGTTTGGAACGACAATAGTCTTTACTAGGTTGTAAGGACCTTATCAAAGACAGGCAATCTCGAGCCAACTCCCCGAGGCTTTGGACCGTCTGAAGTAAGTGATCTGCCGCCCCAATTGCATTATCCCTGCAATCCTTCTGTTGCTACATACACTTTAAAGAGACATGCCTCCTTTCCTAAATATTTGGTATTTTAACCTCCTGGTTTCTGCATGGTAGACAATCATGCAAAATGCATGTCAATTCCTGTAAACAGCTTATGTAAACAAAGTTGCTTGCATTTCACTTGGATTTCTCATAAACGAATGCATATATCATATTATATCAAATAATAATCATAATATATCAAATTATCACGAGGTAGTTATCTAGCAATATATTTCAATATTTTCATTGAGACACTGTGATGATATTGACAAATAATTCAACACATTCTTTGTATTAGCCTACCTATTCAGGAACAAGCATAGCATACATGTAAATTCCCACACACGGAGAATCCATAGCCTGCTATGACATTAGCTGAAATTGGCTATGGAAGATAGACAAGACATGTTTCCTGGGCTTTTAATTCAGATGACTTTCACTAATGTCAATGTGAAGGCATCTTAAAGGAAGGGTTAGACAGTGATCCTATCCCATGGTACTTCAAAGACTATATTGTCCCTTTGATGTTGAAAATCAACTTTAAAGGAAAAAAATAGAATTATATAAGAGAATTCAGCCACACAACACTTGAATCATGACACAAGGAGAGGAGAACTAACATACTATTACTAAAATATTACTCTTCCATTCCACTATAGGTTCTGAACAGTACACCTCATTTGCTTACATTGTGACAGTTGGCCATGTCAGGCTCCAATATAAATATCTATAACCCCTACTTCTCCTATCACAATCACATCTCAACTTAGTCCAGTCACTCCTATATAGAGGAACGTATCGACCTTCTAAAATGGATTTAGTTCCATACCCCAACACAGATGCTTGAGGTTAATGTACTGTAGATGAGGGTCACTTTTTCTATGTTGAGTCAGGATATAACGTCCAAGCATTTCTGTAGCAATTTGTCCTCTGCAGCAGAATTTAATTCCGTATGTGGACATTTCGAATTTAAGCGCTTACCTTTTGGGCTACAGTCTGCCCCCCATACTATTTTCCACGGTTCGTACTAAACCTTCAGCTCTGTGCAGGTTGAGTAGCCGTCAGTACAGCCACTGTGTTAAAGAAGCTGTATGGAACTTTAGCCTCTAGGGGTGCTCCTGAGGCAATCAGGGTCTTCTAAACGGGTTCCTTAAAATGAATATAATTACAGAAATATTGTCCAGAAATGACCTGAATTTGTTTTGCCTATCATATTTCCTGGAACCCAACAACAATAGCCAGATTGCTTGGTCTGGATGAATGTTATAGGAGGTCATCTACTGCCACTGCTTATGCGAGAGAGCTCTGCAAAACAAACAGTCCAGGCCCAAAACACACAATGGTTTCCATCACTTCTAAATGGGACGTGCCTACAGTATTGTCTGGGCGATGGAACGCAAAATTAGGTCATTGGCAGACACTGTGAAGTTAAAAGCACCAACTCAGTGATCTGTGAGTCTAAATTTAAGTCAATGTGATATTTAAAATGTGTAAGCCGCATTGTTATCGGCCAGTGGCTTCTCCAACGGCAGTAATGAAAGGAGGATTGAGATAGAGAGGGGTTTTTCTGAATAGGAGTATATTCTTTAAGTGGGATACTTGACTTGTAGGATAAGATGCTTAACTTCAGTCAAATTAAATGATATACTCTACATATCACTTCTAAGAGACCAAGTGGACAACTATGCCTCTCTGAATAAAGATTGCTGTTGAATTTTCTGCTGATATGGAGAAATTGTCCCAAGTTGAATGTAATGAATTTTAAAGTCTTTTAAGATGATCGACTGTGTTTCTACTGCATATACATATAAAGATGAGCAAAAAAGACTATAAAATAAATCATTCCAATACTGAGCTAAATTGTATGCTACTGTAAATTTTCTGGGGAAATGATATTATTTTGTACTTGTACAATTGCACAGAGAAAGAGATTTTGTAAAGTTCATGATGCCGTTGACCTTAACAAGAGCCCCAGGATCCGATGAAGCCAAATAGACCCATAGCATCAAATATCCACCACCATATTTTACAGTAGGTATGAGGCCACACATATCAGTGAGTCTGGCTTCGAAAAATGCTGATACTGTACCTCATACCTACTGTAAAATATGGTGGTGGATCTTTGATGTTATGGGGCTATTTTGCTTCCACTGGTCTTGGTGCTCTTGTTAAGTTCAACAGCATCATGAACTTTACCAAGTACCAGGACATTTAGCACATCACACAAAATCCACAAAGAAATGGTTAATTGACCACAATATCAACATTTTGCAATGGCCATCTCAGTCTCTGGATTTGAACCCCATTGAAAACCTGTGGTTTTAATTGAAGAGGGCAGTCCATAAGCTCAGACGAAGGATATCAAGGATCTGGAAAGATTATGTATCAAGTAATGGTCTAAGATCCCTCCCAATGTGTTCTACAATCTCATAAAACATTTTAGAAAAGGCTAAATGTTGTTATCCTCACAAGGGAAGGGTGCTGGAGTATTGAGAACAGGGGTGCCAATCATTTTGAAACCTACAGTGAATTTGGAAAGTATTCAGACCCTTTGACCTTTTCCACATTTTGTTATGTTACAGCCTTATTCTAAAATTGATTAAATAGTCCCCCCCCCCTCATCAACCTACACACAATACCCCATAATGTCTGAAATATGACATTTACAGTATGTAAATGTCATATTTCCCCCTCCCTGGCTCCCTTCCCTCTCCACTTGCCATCCATCAAATGATGTTTTCCCTTTCCCATTTAATCATTCAAACTCTAAACTGTGAATTAGGAACTCTCAGAGGTTGAAGTGTAATACAAAAATAATCAATAAATTGTGCAAATCTCAACGGCCCTATTGCCATGGCATCTCTCAGCAAAGGTGAGAGCGTCTGCTAAATGACGTAAATGTAAATGTAAAATGTAAGTATTCAGACCCTTTACTCAGTACTTTGTTGAAGCACCTTTTGCAGCGATTACAGCCTTGAGTCTTCTTGGGTATGATGCTACAAGCTTGGCACACCTGTATTTGGGGAGTTACTCCCATTCTTCTCTGCAGATCCTATCAAGCTCTGTCAAGTTGGATGGGGAGCGTTGCTGCACAGCTATTTTCAGGTCTCTCCAAAGATGTTCAATCGGGTTGAAGTCCGGGCTCTGGCTGGGCCGCACAGGGACATTCAGAGACTTGTCCTGAAGCCACTCCTGCGTTGTCTTGGTTGTGTGCTTAGGGTCGTTGTCCTGTTGGAAGATGAACCTTCACAGCAGTCTGTGGTCCTGAGCGCTCTGGAGCAGGTTTTCATGAAGGATCTCTTTACTTTGCTCCGTTCATCTTTCCCTCGATCCTGACTAGTCTCCCAGTCCCTGCTACTGAAAAACATCCCCACAGCATGATGCTGCCACCACCATGCTTCACCGTAGGGATGGTGCCTGGTTTCCTCCAGATGTGACGCTTGGCATTCAGACCAAAGAGTTCAATCTTGGTTTCATCAGACCAGAGAATCTTGTTTCTCATTGTCTGGGAGTCCTTTAGGTGCCTTTTGGTAAACTCCAAGCAGGCTTTCATGTGCCTTTTACTGAGGAGTGGCTTCCGTCTGGCCACTCTACCACAAAGGCCTGATTAGTGGAGGGCTGCAGAGATGGTTGTCCTTCTGGAAGGTTCTCCCATCTCCACAGCGGAACTCTGAAGCTCTGACAGAGTGACTATCGGGCTCTTGGTCACCTCCCTGACCAAGGCCCTTCTCCCTTGACTGCTCAGTTTGTTTTGGCGACCAGCTCTAGGATGAGTCTTGATGGTTACAAACTTCTTCCATTTAAGAATGATGGAGGCCACTGTTCTTGGGGACCTTCAATGCTGCAGACATTTTGTTTTACCCTTTCCCAGATCTGTGCCTCGACACAATCCTGTCAACTGTGGGACTTTATATAGACAGGTGTGTGCCTTTCCAAATGATGTCCAATTGAATTTACCACAGCTGGACTTCAATCAAGTTGTAGAAACATCTCAAGGATGATCAATGGAAACAGGATGAACCTAAGCTCAATTTCGAGTCTCATAGCAAAGGGTCTGAATACTAATGTAAATAAGGTATTTCTGTTTTAAAATTTTAATACATTTGCAAACATTTCTAAAAAGCAGTTTTCAATTTGTCATTATGGGGTATTGTGTGTAGATTGATGAGGGAAAATAATAATTTTATCAATTTCAGAATAAGGCTGTAACTTAACAAAATGTGGAAAAAGTCAAGGGGTCTGAATACTTTCCCAATGCACTGTATCTTTTTTAGATCTATTTCTCTACGTAATTGTAATAGTATAAAATAATATGATTTTCCCATTGTTTTTTGCATACAATATCAAATCAAATCAAATTTTGTTGGTCACATACATATGCTTAGCAGATGTTATTGCGGATGTAGCGAAATGCAACGTAGCTCAGTATTTGTATTCTTTATTTTATACAATATTTTTTCTCATCTTCATGAAGGGTGCCAATAATGTTGGACCTGACTGTAGTTGGCACTACAGACAGAACTTGCTAGAACTGAAAAACCAAGATGCTCCAGCACATTTTGTCAGTATCATTCTTTAGTCTGTTTCTTCTCTCAATACTTCTCAATGGGGGCATCGTTTCAAAAACATCAATTTATTAACTTAAGCATGTGTGAACCAAAATATTGGAATGATTGAACAGAAATGGGACTCGACATACTGCATTGTAGGGCCATGCGACCGCACCAGCTGACCACTCAGTGCCCACAGCCCCACACTACTATCTAGCTGTGGCAGCCAAGGAGGGTGCTGTGAAAGGGGCAGTGGCCCTTTTTTTTATGTTGACCCTACCCTGACCCCTTTGTAGGGGCCCTAACCATTTCACAGGAAGACCCCAATGCTTTAAAAGCACAATACAGGATGAGACCACCACCGTCTTGCTATTAAGACCCAATAAAACGGAGTGACCCAGGGGCTAATTGAGGCCTCATGCTATGGAGTCAAATTAAAGGCAACTGCTGCACCACCACAGACTGGAAATAATGCCTCTAATTAGGAGTTGAATTGAACAACAGGGAAAGTTCTTTACCGGTGTAAATACAGGTGGTACTCAAAATAGGAAATTAGTATTTAGGCCTACAGAAAGAGCTCATACTGTCTGTATGGAAAACAGCAGCTAACAACCAACAGAGGTTTACTAGCACTGGTGAAAGTACTTAACTAAGAGGTTAAGTAAAAATACTTTAAAGTACTACTTAGGTAGTTTTTTGGAGTATCTGTACTTTACTTCACTATTCATATTTTTGACAACTTTTACTCCATACATTTTCCCTGACACCCAAAAGTACTTGTTACATTTCGAATGCATAGCAGGACACAAATTCACGCACTTATCAAGAGAACATCCATGGTCATCCCTACTGCCTCTGATCTGGCAGACTAAACACTCTTTATTTGTAAATGAGGTCTGAGTGTTGGAGTGTGCTCCTGGTTATCCATAAATAAATAAAAACAAGAGAATTGTGCCGTCTGGTTGGCTTAATATTAGGAATAAGAAATGATTTACACTTTTACTTGCACTTTTGATACTTAAGTATATTTTAGCAATTACATTTACTTTGAAACTTAAGTCAATTTAAAACCAAATACTTTTAGACTTTTACTCAAGTAGTATTTTACTGGGTGACTCACTTTTACATGAGTAATTTTCTATAAAGGTATCTTTACTTTTAAACAAGTATGACAATTGAATACTTTTTCCACCACCATAATCCACCACTTTACTATTCAGGCATACTCTAAGTTTACAAGTGGTAAAAGTCAAGCTGTAGACTATATGCTTCTTCTAGCTGCAATAAAATGTGAAAACTTCTTACCACATGTTAACAGACATTGCATGTTCATGAAGAGTTACAACAATAAATTGCACAACAATAAATTAATTTCATCCGTCTTTTTCCTACACCCCATACACCCTAGCCCCAAAAGAAGAGACGAAAACAGAGGGAGGGGGGATCATTATAAATAACCCAATATTGCTAGTTTAAAGAGTGTGGCAGTTGGAGGAGTGATAACTCTGGCTGAAGCGTCCCCATAAACACTAATAAAATTAAGTGTATCAGAAGGGGGCGTGGCCCAGGGTTCCCTTTGAACAGGCTCTGTGATCGGTTCCCCTCTCAATTAGCTCATTGTCCACTTCAGCTGGGGGGTTACTCTCGGCTGGCTCCCTTTGAAGTGATTATCCCTTTATCTCAATCCTGACCGAGGAGGAATATCTGGAGGACAATAGAAAATGAAAGCCCATATGTAGAAGAGCGTGAACGTCTGTTTATATAGGGCCACAAGAGTGAAAAAGAGAAAGAAACACCTCAACTGTTTTGGGGGGGTGATGTCAACACCTATGGAAAATAAATATGTTAAGGCTCGTGCCCGAGTTGACACTTGTGACAGAGTTTTGTGGGTGACAATTGAAGGAAAGGGAAAAAACGAAAGAGAGGGTTATATATCGGTAATGGAGGAAAAGCAAGTAGGGATAGATAAATAGATAGATATCCATAATGATGGATAGATGGAAGGAAGAAGTAAAGGCGAAGGACAGTGAAAGAGATAAAAAAAAGAGGGGGTTATCCATAATGACAAAAACGGAAGGAGGGAGAGACTGAAGGAGGAAGAATAGAGAGATAAGGACTCTTGGTGGCAGTCTTTTGGGGTAAAGTGAGGGAGAGTGAAAGAAGAAAAAACAGACACGAGTTTCCATCCATAATGACAGATAAATGAAAAGAAAGAAGGAAGGAGGGGGAAGAGATAGAAGAAGAGAAGGAGAGAAGTTGTCAGCGGAATCAGATGGCGCTCAGGCAGCTAGCTCGACGAAGATACAATTAGAGTGTGGAGTTAAGACGGTCTTTGAAGTTGGACATGGTGCATAACACCCTTAACTTTAGAGAAGCCCGCCATTCATACCCCTCCTTATGGTTTGTTAAGAGGATCCTCTTTAAAGGGCCAATTTGAGAAAATAAACTTTAATTTCCAAATAAGTTGAGAGTGGGCGACATGTGGACGGGTAAAAATATCTGGCGTGACAGAAAGAAACCTGATGATGGTTGTATTAAAACCTGTTGTCCTTGTGCAGGTACATACGTGGGTAGGACATGTGGGTGGGTTTTGGCACCAAAGATAAATAATTGCTTTCTCTCCCACTCTCCTTTTTTGGGTTTTAATCCTGTTTTGCAGTGGCTTAAAAGTTTAATAATGTATAGAAACAATGTCTGATGTTCAGCCTAATCCGTTTGGCCAAGGAAACCTTTGTGTGTGTGCCTACAATATGGCATCCATTTTATCCTCCTTCTCTCTCCTGGTGGGGGTGATGGAATTGAACTGGAAAAAGGTCTATCCTTTTCAGCATTCAGCAGATGCCCCTGGAAAGATCACTGAGATTATTGGCCCGATGCTGATCTACTTTGAATAGCCAAAACTCTCTGATGTGGCGGAGCGGGACCGCCAAGGGAGGCAGACTGGTCTGGACGGGGTCATCCCAGGCATTCGTTTCTTTCTCGGTCTCTTTCCTCTCCCTCTCTTCTCTAGCTCTTTATCTCGCTATCTCTCTCATTCTCTTTCTTCTCTCTGTCCATGCAGTTTCACCTGTGTGTCCTTCACGTGTCCTTTTGAAAACACAGGGGTGTCTTTTAGAGCAGGAACTAAAAACAGTGTGTCCTTTAATCCTGATTTACTAAAGAGGGCATATTGTGTAAAAAAAGGTATCTGCAAATCCACTGTCCATCTATTACAGCAATATGACCCTTGTTGTATTAATAAGCATGCAGTCCCTGCATGGATGCTGCTACCCACAGGCCTCAGCAGTAGAACAGTACTTGTTAGGTTGCTGGTCACGTAACGTGGAAAGGTGCTACATGGTTAACTTATGCGCAAACAAACCAATCAATGACTAATTTTGTATAACAATCGGAAAAATGAGATGGAAAAGCGACCCGCTTGAAAGGAAACTAAAGTGGATTGGACATGAAGAGCAGAAACAGCATTTGGGTTCTCCGCTCTGCTAAAGTGACAAAGTACCATGTTTAACCACGTCTTGTGCTTCTGAGGCTAAGTCCTGACAGGAAGTCAATGAGGCGATAAGCCAAATAAATTGTCCCTATTGATCAAATGAGTGTCCAATGATGGTTGGCGCCGTGACAAGTGAAACGGACGTCAGTGTGCTGCTAACAGTTTAGCTTCCACCACTGTCCTGTCCCCATACCGGGCTCGAACCAGTTACCCTCTTCTTCGCAACACACGTGACAACGTACCAAATGTTGAGCTATACAAAAGGATCCGATTGGATAGCTCCATCGGCTACATTTCAAGCTATGGTACATTCTTAACTTCACTACACAAGCATTGGTTCTCAACAGACCTGGGTCCAAATACTATTGGAAATCATTTCAGATACTTTATCTGTGCTTGATTGAGCTTGCCTGGTACAAAGTAACCAATAGAATATTCTCAAAAGTGCAAACCCCACCCATCTGCCACTCCAGGCGGATGAGCAAACACACAATGTATTTGAAAGATTTCAAATTGTATTTAGACCCAGGTTTTGGGTCCAAGAGTAAAAACAGAGGGAGCAAAAACAATGAGGTGATGGAATCAAATTCACACCCCAACGCATGTAGAAGTACAATATTTACAGTTGGCTATCCTGTGCTGGGAAGTTACCGGGAAGTAACCACATCAAACCTTAACCAAACCACTGAATAGGAGGAGATGTTTATCATATTTACAGTGTCTATACGCAGTGTCGAATGTCCCAGAAAAGTAATTAAAGTCAAGTACACCAATGTGTAATAATCATACAGCTATCAAATGTCTACACTGGGTTGGTGACTCCTCTGACAAAGTAAATCGTAAACCTATTAAATATCTCAGTGACCGGTTTTTATACACATACGCCCTATTCCGTTCTTAACTTGGTAATAGGATATACTTAGCCTAAACTTGAACTTACTCCAAACTTAAATCATACCCTAAACTTACCCTATTGCCCTAATCCTTAGGTTTCATTTAGTAAAAAAAAAAGTTTATTTCCATTTAAACATCTGCTAGACTGTATACTGTATATAAATTATTCTGTCCCACAAGGTTATCATGTTTTCTAAACAGCAGATACACGTTCGGTGGATCCAATGGAATTGTGGGAGCTACAGATACAGAAGAGAGGGCCAGGCTTCTCTGACCTCGACCAGGGCCAGCTGCAAATTATTTATTATCTCGTCAGTTTCTCTTCTTCTGAGGTAAAAGTCCAAGACAAGAGAGAATATGGGAGCTCTGCTTTGCTTCTGTGACCAGTGTTGTGGAATGTTGCTGCCTTCCCTGCTTTGTGTCAGCCTTTTCCACAGGTGTGAATAGGGGGGTGAGCTTCAAAAACAGCGCGCACAGATAGGCGAGGAACATCAACAAAGGCAATGGTGCGGTGCTTCTCTCTGTGCTGTAGGACAGGAGATAGGGAAAACATTCCCACAGAGAGAGAGAGAGAGGGTAAAGGAAAGCATGCTGGGAAAACATTCAAATTCCTTTCGCATCGTGCTATTAAATGTGCGGGAAAAAACCACATTTCGCTTTTGATGAGGACTATAAACATCATGATGATTAGATCCATGCTCTATTGTGGCTACCGTATATCTCTTGGCAAATAAGGATTTTTGGTACAGAAGTCTAATGATAGTACACCTTCCATGTGGCGGCAGAGGAACGGAGAATAAAATAGAGAAACAAATGTACATTATGCTTCCTGATGTTGGGGTCAACAGCGTTCAAAAGGCCGTGTTGCAATAACACTCATGCCATGCTCATTCTAGTGGCCTCTTTTGACTTGGTAGACCTCCAAGGCAAAGAGCAACTAATCACCGCTAGTCCCCAACGGAATTGAGATGTGTCAACAGAGCAGTTTGAAAGGAGCACGCTCCCATGTTTACCCTCCCACACCTGCGATGGGGTGATAGAGAGAGAACAAAGGAAAAGATAGAAAGAAGGAGAGAGAGAACAAGGAGAGAGACAGAAAGAGAGAGGGGGAAATAAAGACAGAGAGAGAGAGGGAGCGACAGAACAGGAGAGGGAGAACATAGGGATCGTTCCCTCCCCTCCCTTCAGAATCAAATCCGGTGCCATTAAATGTGAGCAAACAGCTCCTCCCTGGTATCGTTGCTGAGTTTGTTTTCAAGTGGAAATGAGCTGATGGCTCGGTGGCGATTAGCCCCGCGGCTAACATGAAAGGAGAGGAAAAGACAGCTGCTAATTTCCTCCTCTGACCTTTCTGCTCCCGCTGGTATTTCATACAAACGTTGTGGTTTATGGGGCTAACAGCTCACTGCTACTGGCGGGATTACAGTAACAGAGACCCAAACCCCTCTTTCTACGAATCTTTCTCTGAAACACACTCGCGCACACACACACACACACACACACACACACACACACACACACACACACACACACACACACACACACACACACACACACACACACACACACACACACACACACACACACACACACACACACCTGCCCCCCCAATTTTACACGACAGTAATACAAGGTTAAAAAATACATACACTCTTAAAAAAAAGGGTGCAATCTAGAACCTAAAAGGGCTCTTTGGCTGTCCACATAGGTGAACCCTTTGAATAACCCTTTTTTGGTTCCAGTTAGAACCCTTTTGGTTCCAGGTAGAACAAGTTTGGGTTCCATATAGAACCTTTTCCACAGAGGGTTCTAAATGGAACCTAAAGAGTTCTACCTGGAGCCAAAAGGAGTTCTACCTGGAACCAAAAAGGGTTGTCCTACGGGGACAGCGGGTTAAGCCTTTTAGAGACCCTTTTTCTAACATCCCGGACAAACTCAATCCCTTCGACCCCTGTGGCACAAGGAATATGACACCAGCCACTCTAAAAGGGCCCTCCCTCTTGTCCTTAATGTCTGCCAACTTTTTACACTGGGACAATCCTCACACTTCAAACTAAATGTTTCATAAAGACCGACTTCCAATAAGAACAAAAAACATCTGCTGAGAAGCTGATAGGAACATTTGTGATTTTTAGGTCAATGATCAAGTATGGGCACGGGCAGTGGGAAGTGACTTCCATCAAAACCCAGTCGAATACAAATGCATTGGAAATGCACGAGGCACAAGGGAAAAATGAGGCCCCACAATGGCCTCCAGGGAGGCGGATACCCAGGAAGCTAGGATCAGGCTGAGCATTCCTCTCCCTCTTGCTCCACTAGCATTGTTGTCAGTCTTACTATCCTGTTTGCCTAAAGGGGAAAAATACCCACAATTACTTAAAAAAGCCAGTAGTTTTGAGTCTCTATTTCAAACACCAGGGTGGCGATTACCTCGTAAATCATGACGAGCTATAGGGAGAGCTATTGGCCAGTCAGTAGAACTACTCTTCTGTTGTGATAAAGGGAAACACTTTGTTGATGGAATGGACCACGAGGATACACTGATTTGGGCCCAAGACTCAGGCTAACCTCTACTAAAATGTGAAACGGAATCCTATGTTTTAAATCCAGGCTAACATTTTTCCAACCAAGTTCATGGTCACTCCCCCTGATTTCCCTCCCCCTATCCCGTCCCCCCTAAATTCTCCCTTCTGATCCGTGGCAGGGCCCTCTCTCCCTCTGACTCCGCCTTCTGTTCTCACCATCCTCGTCAGGCTCCATTCAGAGTTCAATCGGGTCATTAGCTGAGTGATTAGAGTGAGAAAGGATGTCCATTAGTGTGTGTGTATGTATCAATCAGCCAGTGTGAGTGACTACGCTGTTTGTCTTTCTCATGAAAGGGAGAGGATCAAAAGGGTGGCCACCAGCTGGACCTTCAATCACACTGGGCCAACTCACTTTAGCGCCCCACGGCAGCTGTAGTGTTGTGGAACCAGTGTGTGTGTGTGTGTGTGTGTGTGTGTGTGTGTGTGTGTGTGTGTGTGTGTGTGTGTGTGTGTGTGGGAAGACTGCTGACGGTTAACTATATTAGTGGGGACTTAAGAATAGTAAACAAACATAAAATTGACCAACTAGGTCATATGCTATTTCTACACAGTAAAAATAAAAGTGTGAATTTAACTCCTATAGAGTTGAATTCAACACTTTCAGATAACATTTGGTCCCAGTCTACATAGTGTTAAAGTTACTCTACAGGTAGTGTCACATTTTCAGAGTTAATTTGACTCAAAATGGTGTTAAAATTCCACTGAATTTAGTTGAATTTACACTGCAATGACTGCATAATTTTACACTCCAATTTAATCCCGACACTAGAGCTCATTGACTCATAATGTTGAAAATACTCACTCAGGGTTAAAATAAGTCAATACTGTAATTTTTCACCCCTTTTATACTATGTAGGGGTTTACATGCTAACCAGACAGCTCATGCTCGAGCGTCCGCGTGTGCCATCTAGCGCATGTTGATTTTGTCCACCCACACCAGACGCAATCAGGATTCGCAGGTTGAAATATCAAAACGAACTCTGAACCAACTATATTAATTTTGGAACAGGTATAAAAGCATTAAACATTTACAGTTGAAGTCGGAAGTTTACATACACCATAGCCAAATACATTTAAACTTGGTTTTTCACAATTACCGACATTTAATTCCCTGTCTTAGGTCAGTTAGGATCACCACTTTATTTTAAGAATGTGAAATGTCAGAATAATAGTAGAGAGAATTATTTATTTGATCTATTATTTCTTTCATCACATTCCCAGTGGGTCAGAAGTTTACATACACTCAATTAGTATTTGGTAGCATTGCCTTTAAATTGTTTAACTTGGGTCAAATGTTTCGGGTAGCCTTCCACAAGATTCCCACAATAAGTTGGGTGAATTTTGGCCCATTCCTCCTGACAGAGCTGGTATAACTGAGTCAGGTTTGTAGGCCTCCTTGCTTGCGCACTCTTTTTCAGTTCTGCCCACAAACTTTCTATAGGATTGAGGTCAGAGCTTTGTGATGGCCACTCCAATACCTTGACTGTGTTGTCCTTAAGCCATTTTGCCACAACTTTGGAAGTATGCTTGTGGTCATTGTCCATTTGGAAGACCCATTTGCGACCAAGCTTTAACTTCTTGACTGATGTCTTGAGATGTTGCTTCAATATATCCACATAATTTTCCTACCTCATGATGCTATCTATTTTGTGAAGTGCACCAGGCCCTCCTGCAGCAAAGCACCCCCACAACATGATGCTGCCACCCCCGTGCTTCACAGTTGGGATGGTGTTCGGCTCGCAAGCCTCCACCTTTTTCCTCCAAACATAACGATGGTCATTATGGCCAAACAGTTCTATTTTTGTTTCATCAGACCAGAGGGCATTTCTCCAAAAAGTACGATCTTTGTCCCCATGTGCAGTTGCAAACCGTGGTTTGGCTTTTTTATGGTGGTTTTGGAGAGTGGCTTCTTCCTTGCTGAGCGGCCTTTCACGTTATGTCGATATAGGACTCATTTTATTGTGGATATAGATACTTTTGTATCTGTTTCCTCCAGCATCTTCACAAGGTCCTTTGCTGTTGTTCTGGGATTGATTTGCACTTTTCGCACCAAAGTACTTTCATCTCTAGGAGACAGAACGCGTCTCCTTCCTGAGCGGTATGATGGCTGCGTGGTCCCATGGTGTTTAAACTTGCGTACTATTGTTTGTACAGATGAATGTGGTACCTTCAGGCATTTGGAAATTGCTCCCAAGGATGAACCAGACTTCTGGAGGTCTACAATTTTTTTTCTGAGGTCTTGACTGATTTCATTAGATTTTCCCATGATGTCAAGCAAAGAGGCACTGAGTTTGAAGGTAGGCCTTGAAATACATCCACAGGTACACCTCCAATTGACTCAAATGATGTCAAGTAGCTCAGTTGGTAGAGCATGGTGTTTGCAACGCCAGGGTTGTGGGTTCGATTCTCACGGGGGGCCAGCACAGAAAAAAAAAAATGTATGAAATTGTATGAAATGTATGCATTCAGTACTGTAAGTCGCTCTGGATAAGAGCGTCTGCTAAATGACTAAAATGTAAATGTAAATGTAAGTAGCTTATCAGAAGCTTCTAAAGCCATGACATCATTTTCTTGAATTTTCCAAGCTGTTTAAAGGCACAGTCAACTTTCTTGATACAGTGAATTAGAAGTGAAATAATCTGTCTGTAAACAATTGTTGGAAAAATTACCTGTGTCATGCACAAAGTAGATGTCCTAACCGACTTACCCAAACTATAGTTTGTTAACAAGAAATTTGTGGAATGGTTGAAAACAAGTTTTAATGACTCCAACCTAAGTGTATGTAAACTTCTGACTTCAACTGTATGCCAATTTAGCTAGCTAGCTTGCTGTTGCTAGCTATTTTGTCCTGGGATATAAAGATAGGGTTGTTATTTTACCTGAAATGCACAAGGTCCTCTACTCCGACAATTAATCCACGCATAAAAGGGTAAACAGAGTTAGTTTCTAGTAATCTCTCCTCCTTCAGGCTTCTTCTTGTTTTTTGGACTTTATATGGCGGTTGGCAGCCAACTTTAAGGTGCATTACCACCACCAACTGGACTGGAGTGTGGACCTCAGTTCATCTTTCAATCACCCACGTGGGTATATGCTCCTAAAAACCAATGAGGAGATGGGAGAGGCAGGACTTGCAGCATGTCAAGCGTCACAAATAGAACCAAGTTCTATTTTAGCGCCTGGCTACGTGGACACTCATTGACACACGCGAGCAGTGTGGGTGCAATGATTGAATAACATGTATGTGTACATTTATTTAGCAATACGAGCACACGCGACGCGAGCATGTTAGAATTAGGGTTAGCGTTAGAATTAGGCTTAGGAGCTAGAGTTAGTTTTAGGGTGAGGGTTAGGAGCTAGGGTTAGGTTTATGGTTAAAGTTAGGGTTAAGGTTAGGGTAAGGGAATGGGTACGGGTTAGGTTTAGGGTTAGTGGTTAGGGAAAATAGGATTTGAATGGGACTGAATTGTGTGTCCCCACAAGGTCAGTTATACAAGACTGTGTGTGTGTGTGTGTGTGTGTGTGTGTGTGTGTGTGTGTGTGTGTGTGTGTGTGTGTGCATGCGTGTGTGTGTGTGTGTGGTCATGCAAGGTCACCCCTCTCTTTGTATTGTGTCTTTCTGGGAAGTGATTGGCCTGGCTCCGGACTCTAGTGCGTGTGTGTTGTGTGTGTGCATGTGTCCATGTAATCCAGTGCAAGAGCCAGTGTTTGAAAATGTGTTTTTTGATGTGTGTATGTGTGTGTGTGATGTCAGGATTGATGTCCTATAGGAACTTTGTCACTGGCCTTTTTAAGCCAGTATAACCAATTGTATTAGTGATGATTTGATGCATCACTTGTAAACAGGTACTCACCACTGGCAGCATGTTAGTCCGCAGTCTCTTCTCCAAAAGTCTCCTCTAGATACAGTCCACCTGCAACCAAATGCAGAAGTTAGTAATTGTGTTACACAATATGTACATAGTATAGTACTATCCAGGTAGTACGATATACTATGTTTACAGCAACAAAATGTCTTCACTAACTCCAAAAATGTAAAGGTCAGTATCAAGTGCCTAAAATCTCTTAGACGTTGACATGATCTAAAGATTGAAGACATAGACAGAGAAAGATAAGTTGTTTTTACTGTGAATTGGACTTTTACTGTGAATTGGACTTTTACTGTGAATTGGCTCTACTGGCCCTGCAAGTTTGCAGTTCAACTCTTTTATCCAATCAGTCGTGTTTCAGTGTCACAAAAACATGATAATGTGTGACCTACTTTGAGGTTTGCATAAGTATTTTGTTTAAATGCTTCAACCAAACACTTAATTATCAGGGATGCACAGCCCAGTGCAGTCAGAGTTCAACAACTACATCTAGGAACCCCGAGGGCTGTGTCCCAAATGGCACCCTATTCCCTACATAGTGCACTACCTTTGACCAGAACCCTATGGGCCCTGGTCAATAGTAGTGCACTATATAGGGAATAGGGTGCTGTTTGGGATGCAAAATGAGTTACAGATCCAGGCACCAACTCTCAAAGACATTCCACAGGCATACCTTATCATATTTCCTTTCAATGCCTCCATCATCCTCCAAGGTTCAAAATGTCACCCTACTTGCTTTTCTCCACGATATAAATCTCCCTGGCCTCTCGACAGAGAGGATGTCACTTGTTTTGTGTGTGTTGATGTGAAGTGGAAGAAGGTCATTGACAAAATACCAAGTTTTCAGGGGATTTGCCATTTTTTTCTTCAGGTTAGGTTAGAATATTTCCAGTCCCAAATCTCCCCTGTCTTACACACTACCTTCCTGTCGGAGTGTACAAAGGTAGTTCCCTTGTTTGTTACCCTCCTCGGTGTCCTTTGATTCTCATAGCCTTCCTGTTCTATGCCCTTGTGTTTTGGCACGACACACCATGTAACACTATCCGGGGGCATGGAGTGATGGGACGCTTTTGATTCTTTTGTTCCCCCCCTGTGCTTCTGCAGACCAGGGGAGGACACTGAGGGACACGCAAGCACGCACACGCACACGCACACGCACACGCACACGCACACACACACACACACACACACACACACACACACACACACACACACACACACACACACACACACACACACACACACACACAGGGGTGCACTCAGTGAAGCCCGGAGATGATGTAATGGCCAAGTATACTCTCAGGTGCGGTGGTGGTGGTGTCACCTATAATGACATCACCGGGGCTGCGCTTATTGAAGAGGCTCAGTCTATCGGACGGTAAACAGGGAGTAGAGGAAGACGTTACGAAACTAGAACCTACATCAGATCAAAGGGAGAGAATTACGGGGTGAATACCAGTGTTGGGAACTGGTGTGCCTGCTTGGCTGCTGCACGGTGCCAAAACTGATTCATAAACTTTCTCAAAAGGGTCAGGAAGTTATGTGGACGCAACAGTTTGTGTAGAAGCCAATGTCTGAGCCTATATATTGCGCTCTGAGGAAATTCCCCTTTGGAAACAGTCAGAGAGGCATTCTTTGCAAAACCTCGGAACACATCACTCTTTTTTTTTGTCCTCAGGAATCTGAGTAAGACTTCAGAGGAAAAAGCACCAAAAGCCTGCGGTCATGTGGCAGAAATTCAGATGCTATATAATGTTCAAACCTTGAAATATACATGCCGCACAATGTCCAAGCATTTCTGTTCACAATTTACAATGTGTAAACAAACGGGCTAAGAACATTTAAAGAGCCCAGGGTGATTATTTGCAATGAGGTCTAGTTACATGCCGTTTCCAGATTCTAACCCTAGAAAGTGCTATTGAGAGTGTTAACCACTGGCCACCCAACCTTGGTGAACACAAAACACTGACTGTTTAGACTTAAAATATCTAACACAGCATGTTCAGACATCAAATTCTCAACAGAAACCAGACTGCATTAGAGAGAAAATAAATGTAGTCTTGATGTGGTTGGACGGTCTTTAAACTGATCTGAGATACTTGAAAGTGTCAGGGGCAAATCGAGTTAGCGTCTCTGTGAAAGAACTGTTTACTTCTAATCATCGACAAAAATACTTAAAACAAAAATGTGACGACACTCAAGAAAGATCCACTTAATCATGGTTTTCTCTTGACGTTTTTTTTGTTTGTTGCTAAATCGTGTTAACTCCTTATTACAACATCTGCCGTTTCTCTGTTGACACCTAGCTATCCGATGACATCCACTGCACTTCATTCAAGGGAGTTTTTAGGGTGAATGTCCTGTGGTTATACTTTAGTGAATACGATACAGACAGAGGCCTTTATCCCTCTTTAAAACAAGAGTGCTGTCCATTAATGGCAGTACAGTAAAAACAACATACACGTCCTGCTCATAACTGGTCATGACTGGTTATTATAACACTTTCTGTTCATAACTTACTTTCTTTCTGCTTATAACTGGTCATAACTGCTAATTAAAACACTTCCTGCTTATAACTTACTTTCTTTCTGCTTATAACTGCTTATTATAACACTTCCTGCTCATAACTGCTCATAAGCAACCATCCAAAAACATGGAGAAAATGAACCAATCTCCTCTTTTTAAATGGAAAAAAGTTCTGAAAAACCTAAGCTTAGCAGAGGAGCATTTCCACAAGGATCTACTGATGTAACTTGAAAGACTTTGACTTCTCACTTTGCATTTGATATAGTGTCTCTTCAGCAGCTAGGCGAGGCAGCCAGTTATAGGGAACTGCAAAAGAAAGACAGGACTCGCTCCTGGCTCTTAGAAGTCTAGTCAAAAGCCTTCCCTTCTCTGCTTTGTCCCACCGATATTCATCTTGCCAGTTGAAAAGTGAAGACGGCAAAACTTCCCGGCTTGAAAATAACTTTTCAACCACCAAAAGAAACCATGAAACAGGATTGTAATCTTGAAATGTAAACGGTCGGAACATATGGGACTGAGACTGTCAAGGATACTAAAGAATCAGACTTCACACATGGAAAGGGGGTTTAAATTAATATGTTTTTGTCCCACACTGAAAGAATAACCAGACCCATCCAGTGTACGCTGACTCTTCCACAATGTCCACGTCACTGAAATCCATTTGACATTTATCTATACACACTTACACATAAGAGTCTTACAAGGTCATTTTTTTTGTTCTATTGTTCTGTGTTAGCGTGCTTCATCTACTCCACAAACAGGGGAGCAGCGTTTTAGTAGTATTTTCTCCTCAGTATCGCTGCCCTACAATTCAAAGTTCCACAAAAAAGTTTAAATACCGCTTATCTTACCAAAAACCGTTCAAAGTGCCCCCTCCCCCCAAAATATACATTTTCAAATGGGCCACAGCTCTCAGCCTCGTCTCACCACACAGCTTGACAAAGAAAGCTGACTTCATCAAGGTACCTCTGAATTTGACGGAAATGAAACACAAACTCTTGAATCCTTTTCTTTCCCACAATGGCGGGGATGAATAAATGATATTCGTTTCTTTAATCGACGCACTCAGCGATAACAAAGAGACTTTGAGACACTTTGAGGACACCTAACGATCAGACGCCATCGGGAGGTGCTGCTCGTTTCTCCTTGACTGATGAGCGGCTCAAAACACGAGGCCCTTAAACGCTCCTGTCTACTTGGGAACAATCTCACTTTTCTGTCTTTCAAGCAAAAAAACTGAAAATCACTTCATCTTTTCCAATTGTTCTAAGTTTTTTTGGTTCCTGATAAAGCACTCGGTATTGACTACTTCGAAAGAGCTTCTTCTCTTGAAAAAAGAAAGTGACATGTCATCTAAATATAGCCTTTGAGAGTGTACTTCGATTTAACTTGTCCTCCGCCTTCTCTACCGTGTGTCGTGTGGTTGATGTGTCTGACAGCTGCCTGTTGAAAGACACCGTTCCCGAACGAATATTCAAATTAAGTTTGCGGTTTGACGACAGGGGCTTGATGTATGCTAATGAACCCGCAGGGAAGAATGTGCTCACTCTCAGAAACAGGAGAACGTAACAAAACCTCGTCAGACACCACTCCCCTGGATATGAAGAAGTCACATCGCTCACAAAGTTTGCGTCGCCACAGAAGAGCACAAAAGAGCTCAAATCACATGAGGTAAACACAACGAAAAAAGGCGGGTTTGACTTCTAAAGTGTTCGATTTGAGGTAAAGGAAGAGAAATTAGGACAATTCTCCATATGTAATGAAAGTAAGCGGGAATATTTCTTGACAAGGGAGGGGGAATTATTTTGTCTTCAATAAGTGTGTGCGACACCTATGGTAAATTCCTGAGGAATTGTCTCCAAGTATGTGGGCTCCCGAGTTGCGCAGCGGTGTCATAGGGGTCGTGAAATGGAGACCTAGACGCAGCGTGGATAGTGCTCATTTTCAATACTTTAATGACGACACTTGACAAAATAACAAAAACGACCAACACAGTCCCGTCAGGTACACATAGACTAAACAGAAAATAACAAGTATGGCTTCCAATCAGAGACAACGAAAGACACCTGCCTCTGATTGGAAACCATACCCGGCCGAACATGAAAACCAACACATAGAAATAGATAACTAGAACAAACCCACATAGAAACAGAAAACCCAAAATACATACAAAACAAACCCTCCTGCCACACCCTGACCATACTACTATGGCAAATGACCTCTTTCACTGGTCAGGACGTGACAGTACAGCCCCCCCCAAAGGACTGCACACCAAACCAAAAACCCACAAAAACAACCCTAAACAAAAAGGGAGGGAAGGGAGGGTGGCCACCGTCAATGACGGCTCCTGTGCTACACCCAGACCTTCCGCCAATCCTCCAGCTCTGGAGGTGGCTCCGGCTCCGGGCGTAGCCCCCTTTCTGCCCGCAGATCCCTCTGCTTCTGGAACCCTGACCTGTTCTGCGCTGCCAACCACCGCTGAAGGCTCTGGGTTGCAGACCACCGCTGAAGGCTCTGGGTTGCAGACCACCGCTGAAGGCTCTGGGCTGCAGACCACCGCTGAAGGCTCTGGGTTGCAGACCACCGCTGAAGGCTCTGGGTTGCAGACCACCGCTGAAGGCTCTGGGTTGCAGACCACTGCTGAAGGCTCCGGACTGAGAGGCGTCGCCGGAGGCTCCGGACTGGGAGGCGTCGCCGGAGGCTCCGGACTGGGGAACGTCGCCGGAGGCTCCGGGCTGAAGAGCGTCGCCGGAGGCTCCGGGCTGAGGAGCGTCGCCGGAGGCTCCGGGCTGAGGGGCGTCGCCGGAGGCTCCGGGCTGAGAGGCGTCGCCGGAGGCTCCGGACTGAGGAGCGTCGCCGGAGGCTCCGGGCTGAAGAGCGTCGCCGGAGGCTCCGGGCTGAGGAGCGTCGCTGGAGGCTCCGGGCTGAGGAGCGGAGGGCGCACTGGTAGACGAGTGCGCGGAGCCGGCACCGGATGTACTGGGCCATGGAGGCTTACTGGAGGTCTGGTACTTGCGGCTAGCACAACCCGTCCTGGCTCAATGCTGACGCTAGCCCGGCAAGGGCGGAGCGCCGGAAAAGGACAAACTGGGCTGTGCTGGGGAATGCAGGGTACCGTGCGTGGAGCAGGCGTAGGATATACTAGGCCATGGATTTCAACTGGAGGTCTGACGCTTACAGCTTGCATAAACGGTCCTGGCTCGATGCTGGCTTTAGCCCGGCAAGGGCGAAGCGCTGGCACAGGACGAACTGGGCTGTGCTGGAGAATGCGGAGTATCGTGCGTGGAGCAGGCGTAGGATATATTGGGCCGAGGAGTCGCACTGGAGGCCAGATACGTTGAGCCGGCACACTTTTACCTGGCTGCCGGCTAACTGTCGTACGACAACATTGAGGAGCCTGTATCGACCGCACCGGGCTGTGAGTGCGTATGGGCGACATAGTGCGCATTACTCCATACTGCATAGCTCTTCTCTCTGTGCGTCTGCTCCATCGTGCCCTTTCCGCCAGTCCCTCTCTCCGGAATCTAGCGACGTAATCCGCTCTTGATTCCCCAACTGGCTCTGGTTTCCTCCATGGCTCCCTCCGAAATGCCCGGGAAGTTAGGTCAGGGTTCCCCCCTGACCTAGCCAAACTCCCCTTATGCCCCCCCGAATTTGTTTTGGGGCTGTCTCTTCACCTCCCCAATTGGAGGATACAACGCCTCGTAATCCCGTCGTTCCCTCTTAGCTTCTTCCAGTTCCTTCTTCGGGCACTGGTACTCCCCAGCCTGGCTCCATGGTCCCTTTCCATCAAGGATCTCTTCCCACGTCCACGACTCAAGATACCTCCTCTCACGCTGCTTGGTCCTTTTATGGTGGGTAGTTCTGTCACAGGGGTCATGAAATGGAGACCAAGACGCAGCATGGATAGTGCTCATTTTCAATGCTTTAATGACGACACTTGACAAAATAACAAAAACGACCAACACAGTCCCGTCAGGTACACATAGACTAAACAGAAAATAACTACCCACAACCCCAAAGGAAAAACAGGCTGCCTAAGTATGGCTTCCAATCAGAGACAACGAAAGACACCTGCCTCTGATTGGAAACCATACCCGGCCGAATATGAAAACCAACACATAGAAATAGATAACTAGAACAAACCCACATAGAAACAGAAAACCCAAAATAAATACAAAACAAACCCCCCTGCCACGGCCTAAACCATACTACTATGGCAAATGACCTCTTTCACTGGTCAGGGCGTGACAAGCGGTCTAAGTGCAAGAGACGTCACTGCAGTATCTGGTTCGAATCCAGGCTGCATCACATCCGGTCATGATTGGGTGTCCCATAAGGTGGCGCACAATTGGCCCAGCGTTGTTCGGGTTTTCTCTCTGAAAAATGTAGTTCATTTAATTTGATTGTCGTAAGGTTCCATGACTTTGTCCATACAGGGCATCTGAACACACAAAATACATTTTGATGATTTTCATTTTATTTCACTTCTGTACACCTGTGGTGTTCCCGGTCAAAAATGACCGGTCATTAGAAATGAATGAGTGAGACTACAATTAGTGTATAAAATTGAGTTCAGGCACATGCCCATTCATCAGATGGACACACTTCCTCTCCCAGACCCCCACATGCATGTGTGTTTGAGCACACACACACACCTCACTTCCCTTCTTGGCTTCCATGGCAACCCCCACGGGAACCTTTCCCCAATAGAATCTTTCCCCCACGGGAACCACACCTGTCAGCATTGTCACAAACAATCGCAACATTGTTTCAATAATATATAGAACTTTCCTCACAGCTCTGGTATATAAAGCTTTTTTGAGGCCTTGCTCACAATTCATTCTGTGGCAGCACAATGACCAAACGATATACTGTATGTCTGTAACGCCCTGGCCATAGAGAGGGGTTTTTTGTTATTTATTTTGGTTAGGCCAGGGAGTTACATTGGGTGGGCGTTCTATGTTCCTTTTTCTATGTTTTTGTATTTCTTTGTTTTGGGCCGTGTGTGTGGCTCCCAATCAGGCACAGCTGAAGCTCGTTGTTGCTGATTGGGAGTCACACATAAGGAGCATGTTTTTCCTTTGGGTTTTGTGGGTAATTGTTTCTGTTAGTGTTTGCACCTGACAGGACTGTTGGCTGTCGGTTTTCTCTTTTCTTGTTTTTGTATAGTGTTCACATTGTTCAATTAAATATTACATGATGAACACTAACTCCGCTGCACCTTGGTCCACTCTCTTCATCGACAGTTGTTACAATGTGAGGCTCTTGATCATATCTTTGATCATGACACTAGTGAGGAGGAGAGAGTCCCTGTTAAACTTTGACACAAAGTCGTCTGTAATAAATAGCACAATACATTTCATCTGAGTATTTGTTATAGTCAAAATAATCATACATTATGCATTTTGTTACTGAAAAACAAGTTGTATGAGCTCAGGTCAATGAGGCCTACAGGCCATAAATAGCAAATAGAAGTTCAAAACTTGTAATGTTCACAAGAACTTAAGTTGATAAAAAGATCTAGCACAACGTTAGGTGATAATATATGTATTATTATGGATTTATAATCAGCTATAATGGGGCGGTCATTTTGGACCGGGAACACAGAATGAATTAACATAAAACCAACACAACAGTAGGGTTAACTGACTTGCCTAGTTAAATAAAGGTTCAAATGTGCCTACAATACTTATCATTTGATTCTATGAACACTTTTCTTTAATCTGCAGTGGAGATGAGTGAACTAGAGACAGTGCAAAGGTCAGAGACAGAAGTTTCACAACATTGTTTAACTCTCTGCTATGCCCAGTTCATCCGCTGAATTGATTACTAATGTCTTTTATGTGTCAAAAACAAACAGATCAGGATGCCTCCTTCAACTGAATCAGCCTGAAAGAATAACAGCAGAGGCCATAGACCTAGATTACATAGATTTAAGGGTAACTGCCTTTTTCAAGGATTCATCTGTTTTGTCTACCATCTTCAAAGGTTATTTTGCTCTAGGAGTAAAGCCTTAATTACGTGAGGTTGTTCTAGCTACTGTGAAGATCTAATCATGGCCCGTACTAATTAAGACAACACAAACAAGGTAGCGCCATAAAAATAGGCCCGCAGGAAAGACTGAATTCCATAAACACACTGACTTTTAACTCTCTGCCTCCACACACAAGGGCAGTCACCTGCACGCACGCACGCACGCACGCACACACGCACACACACACACACACACACACACACACACACACACACACACACACACACACACACACACACACACACACACACACACACACACACACTTGTTTTACTATCCATGTGTGGACCAAACAATTGATTCCCATTCAAAAACTATTTTCCTAACCCTAACCCTTAATCTAACCCTAATCCTAACCCTAACCTTAACCTTAACCCCTAACCTCTAAGCCTAACCCTAACTCCTAACCCTAAACGTAACCCCTAACCCTAATTCTAACCCTAAACCTAAACTAGCCTTTTGCCTTGTGGGGACTGGCAAAATGTCCCCACTTGTCCTAGTTTTACTAGTCTTTGGGGGACTTCTGGTCCCACCAGGACAGTAAAACAAAAAATACACACACACACACACACACATTTGTACTGTAATGCACAGACATTGTGCAATTAAAACAGTACAGTTGAAGTTAGAATGTACAGAGTTCTATCTAATATAAGTCTCAAACACACACCTTCCTCCTACACAGCATCCAGAGAGCTAACAGTAACAACAGTCAAGCTTCCCTTCAGATGAACTGGGACTATAATGACTTCAGCCACACAATGCTCCTCTCTCTTTCATTATGACAGTAGGAGCGTGCCATACCAATGTCAGGGAGCAGAGAACAACACGGCCCATTGACTCTAACAGTACACAGTGACATTGACTCTAACAGTACACAGTAGAACTGGAGGAGGCAGTGGACTCATTGTAACAGATGATGTCACCCCCCCCTGACAACACCAGACACCACAGAGGCCAATAGGAGCAGGGCAGGGCTGGGGGAGGAGGGGAACAGTGGAGAGGAAGATGGCAAAGGGGTAGGGTTATTGGAGGGAGATAGGGGTGGAAGGGTTAAGGGCCTTGGTAAATAATAGTGGAGACAGTGTGGAGACAGTGGTACATGATAGTGGAGACAGTGTGGAGACAGTGGTAAATGATAGTGGAGACAGTGTGGAGACAGTGGTACAGTATAGTGGAGGCAGTGGTACAGGATAGTGGAAACAGTGTGGAGACAGTGGTACATGATAGTGGAGACAGTGTGGAGACAGTGTGGAGACAGTGGTACATGATAGTGGAGACAGTGTGGAGGCAGTGGTACAGGATAGTGGAGACAGTGGTACATGATAGTGGAGACAGTGTGGAGACAGTGGTACATGATAGTGGAGACAGTGTGGAGGCAGTGTAGAGACAGTGGTGCATGATAGTGGAGACAGTGTGGAGGCAGTGGTACAGGATAGTGGAGACAGTGGTAAATGATAGTGGAGACAGTGGTACATGATAGTGGAGACAGTGTGGAGGCAGTGGTACAGGATAGTGGAGACAGTGGTACATGATAGTGGAGACAGTGTGGAGACAGTGGTACATGCTAGTGGAGACAGTGTGGAGACAGTGTGTCCAAAGACGACACACAAAGATACACATGCATGCACACGCACACACACAGACATGTTTCAGACATGGATCAGAAAGAGTCCCGGCTCCTGCCTTTGAACCGTAGCATGGTGACGTCCGATAAGCCAGCCGTGTGGGTTGGTCAGGAACTCTGCATAACTCAGCACATTCTTACAGCACACAGTGCTGGATGCCAGGCCACACTGCGTTCACCCTATCCACCACCCACCATGGAGAGACCACAGCCCCAGAGGCGACACCCCAGGCCAGGCAATATGAACACAGCTCCCCAAACATGGTTCCTCCAACCAGTAGAGCAGGATTTCTTGGGACAATCACAGTTGGAAATACTCTATGATTAGGGCCTGGAGTTTTTCCTGGCTATATGACCTGACCAGGAAAAAGCTCAGGGCACCGAGTTATGACCTATAACTACAGATGTAGGGTCTTAATTTGATCACCCTGTTGCATTTAAAACTTGTAGTGTATTTGAGGTTTAAAAAGGCTTCTGAAGTTTGAAAATTTCCACAAACATTTCAGACTTGATTTTCCCTTACAAAAAATGTCCATTAATTAGAATCCACATAATAATTCAAATTTCCTGTTGCTGCAGGATTATTGTCCTGCTGTAGCAAACTGGCTCAAATTAAGATCGTACATCTGTAGGGCACAGTGTTTTTCCTGGTCAGGTCAGGTGGTCAAGAATAAACTGGGCCTTGTATAGGATTACAACACTAGCAATCTCAAAAGTCACTCAATGTTCAAGAAATTTACAGCACACCACAACAATAGTATAATCCACACTTGAATCTATCTTGGTGGTAGAGGGAAAAAAAGCTGGCTAGGTAGATGTTGGCTTGTTGCTTTTATGGAAGGATACAGCGCTCCAGGACTCCCATGTAGGTCAGACACAAATCCTGTGCCTCCAGCAGAGAACCCAGAACCTCTTTCAGCATCTGAAGGAGCCAAGGAGAAGAGAGGAGAGCAGAGTTTCTTCCAGGTGCTGCTTTCACAGTGGTAATCCTTCCTCAGCGTGACTGTGGGTTTTACAGAGAATCTCTCCAAACAGGTCCCAGATGGTGGGAGGTAGACAGTGACACAAATAAAACACATGCAGACACACATGTACTCCATAAGCTTGCAGTTACTTAGGGACACACACTCATACGCACTTGCAGTTGTTTAGGCACGCACATACATGAGCTTGTACATACCCTAGGCCACACACGCGTACACACAAAACGACTGAAGGTGAGAAGTGATTTGTCCCTCCTGGGTGGTCCTTGTGTAAAGATAAGGCGAGCTCTGCTAAAGCCCTCTGATAAGTAGAAGCACAAGTTGGGGCTGTTTTGTCAGGTTAGCAGCGGAGACCTCTTTACAACACGTGTGGAACGTCTGCGGCCTGTAGAGCCGTAGAGAGCTAGAAGAGTTCCTCTAAGTTGACATCCCATCCCAGAGCTTGTTTAATGACAATGAGTCAGGAGCATGACTAGCTGAAACTAATATAAGCCTCCTCCTAACAGGCCCTGTGGCTTTTTCTGCTCACATCAGCTCCTCTGTTTGTGGAAGATTAACACACAACATACAGGAGGCCTCTGCTTTGTAGCAGAGCTGGTCAGGCGTTAAGATCACGAAGGTGGTTAGAAAGAAGAGGAAGACATTTGAAAGGAAGAGATAACCAATCCTCCGTTCCTGCCTATTTCTGTCGGGAAGGGAAAAAATCCCGGTCTCCTCACTCCTCTCTCCTTTTCATGTGGTTACTGGAACAACAATGTACAATCGGAGCGTTTCGTCCTTTGATGTTTGCATTCACCAAACCGACTTCAAGCGGAGGAGAAAAGAGAGGGTGAGAAAGACGCAGGAGAGAGATTTTGTGGTGTGCTTTCGCTCTCTCTCATTGGCAAGGCATCTGACGTCTAGCCGGCAAAAGACAAAATTCGGTTTTGCCTGTTAAGCCGTCTGTCAAGAGGGTTTTCTCAATTTTTTCTTGCCCGTTTTGTGGATGTGGCTGTGCCGTTGTGAAGGCCGCTTACACGCTTTTCAAACAATAACAGTTCAATGCTCCCCCTTCTGCTTCCTCTGCCAGGGCCCTGCACATGCCAACACATCCTTTTGAGAGCCTTGAAACGACAACAAACGCTAAGCGTTTTCACCGCTGAGAGAAAAGAGGCCCATCCACGAGCCTGTGTAATTAAAGTCTATCTAATACTGTTACATTTCTGCTCGGAAATACACAAAAAAAGGAGCGTTTCCAAGGCTCTTTCTCTGTCGCTAATCCGGCATCTTTGTTGAGGTCGCCACAAATACGCCTCGCTCACAGAGAAACAGAGAAGACTCAAAATGGTGGAAATAAAATAGCCAGGTTTCAAAACTTGAGTTTGCCGGCTTTAAGTGTAGGCCGCTACGCCACGACAGCAGGCTCAAAGAGCACATGGAATCAGAATTTCTATCTATACCCCCTCCTTGATATGAGCTTCAAACTAACTATGTGTCATCTCTCAGTCAGCCAACATTCTCTCTTTCTTCACCCCGGAAGGTGACCATACAGGGCGTACTGTACGTTTGATCAGACGCTAGCATCATCGGGTTGTCTACATATATAGCTATGTGACAGTGCTAATTGTACGTGACACATTCAGAACACAGGCGTTCTTTTTCGGACAACATTGTTACATATACAAGGCCTTGAAAACCAACATCCTCCAATGTGTCTGAAGAAATCCATCTCCATTTCGGTTGCTGTAATCCTTGGCCATTCATTCACCTCCACCCCTGCACGGCTCCGCTGTAGGAGGCATCAACGGCTTCGAACATTAAAGAGACAATCAAAGAGTGAGGCATCAGAGCTGGGCTAGTGCCTCTGGAATGGAAAGTGTTATCAAAAATACAGCTAAACTTGATCCTCTGTGCCCGTCCTTCCCACAGGCAAAGTTATCCTTTCAACCGGCTGCTGCCTTCAATAACCCCAAACAAAAATAATGTCAGAGTATGCGAACGTGTCTGAATGCGAAGTACGCACTGATTATTGACTTCGGGTATTCAGAGCTGATGTGTTGGTTTGAATAGGGTTGAACACAAAGGCATACATACATACTGTCTTTGTGGCTCTCCGTGACTTAAGATCAGGGCCGGCCTTGGGCATAAGCGACTTAAGAGGCCGACTGGGAACTCAGTTGGGGTCTCAACTTACCGTTGAGAGTTATAATTGTAGAATACACAAGGTGCAATTTCAAAATGTGGTGGTGCACTGCAGTTTTTCTCTTGTTATGTCAGTCACTGACAGTCGGTCAATGAGCCCGTCAGCTAACATTTCTTTTTTGTTAGTCTAGCCAGCTATCTAAAATTGCAGTAATCATGATTGAATTATCAACCAGGCATGAAGGGCACATGCCCGGGGGCTTTGACCTCCAGGAGGCCCCCATTGATTTTTATAGTCATTCTAACTCAGATATCATAACACCATGGCATAAGTCATGGCAAAATGTGTAGAATTGCAGGAAATGAACTCTAAAACGTGTTTCTCTCTGCCTTCAAGAGGGGGGAGGGGCACTAAAATGTTTTGCTCTTGGGGTGGGGGAGCCCCACCAATTTCTTTTTGCTTAGGCTCCCAAAAGGCCCTACTTATAACCTCTGTGCTCATGAAACCGTACCAAAATATATTGTGTATAAATATCAATGTATATTTTACTGTAGCTTTCTACCAGCTTGTGGTATCTTGTGCCTAGAGACTGTATGCGTTAATAAAGGTCAGGTGGATTACTGCTTTCGTGTGTAATGGTATACTGTATGTGGAAGGTATGTACCTGTAGGTATCATGTATAATGTTAAAAGGTATCTTTAAAGCCTTAAGTTATAACATGTGGTGGAGCACCAACTGTATACAGGTCAACAGGTTTCCCAATTAAGGTTGAGTATTTTAAACAGATCACACTGAACAAAAATATAAATGCAACATGTAAAGTCATGGTTCCATGTTTCATGAGCTGAAATAAAAGATTTTCCATATTCACAAAAAGCTTATTTCTCAAAAATGTTGTCCACAAATTTGTTTACATCCCTGTTAGAGAGCATTTCTCTTTTGCCAAGATAATCTATCCACCTGACAGGTGTGGCATATCAAGAAGCTGATTAAACAGCATGATCATTACACAGGTGCACCTTGTGCTGGGGACAACAAAAGGCCACTCTAAAATATGCAGTTTTTTTACACACACAATGCCACAGATGTCTCAAGTGTTGAGGGAGCGTGCAATTGGCATGCTGATTGCAGGAATGTCCACCAGCTGTTGCCAGAGAATGCAATGTTAGTTTATCTACCATAAGCCTCCTCCAACATCGTTTTAGCAGGACGTCCAACCGGCCTCACAATCGCAGACCATGTGTATGGCGTCGTGTGGGCGAGCGGTTTGCTGATGTCAATGTTGTGAACAGAGTGCCCCATGGTGGTGGTGGGGCTATGGTATGGGCAGGCAGAAGCTACAGACAATGAACCCAATTGCATTTTATTGATGGCAATTTGAATGCACAGAGATACCTTGAAGAGATCCTGAGCCTCATTGCCGCGCCATTCATCCGCCGCCATCACCATGTTTCAGCATGACAATGCACGGACCCATGTCACAAGGATCTGTACACAATTCCTGGAAGCTGAAAATGTCCCAGTTCTTCCATGGCCTGCATACTCACCAGACATGTCACCCATTGAGCATGTTTGGGAAGCTCTGGATCGACATGTACGACAGCGTGTTCAAGTTCCTGCCAATATCCAGCGACTTCGCACAGCCATTGAAGAGAAGTAGGACAACATTCCACAGGCCACAATCAACAGCCTGATCAACTCAATGCGAAGGAGATGCGTTGCCCTGCATGAGACACTCCTAACTTTTTTTTTTAAGGTATCTGTGGCCAACATGTGCATATCTGTATTCCCAGTCATGTGAAATCCATAAATTAGGGCCTAATGAATTTATTTAAACTGACTGATTTCCTGATATGAACTGTAACTCAGTAAAATCTTTGAAATTGTTGTATGTTGCATTTATATTTTTGTTCAGTGTAGAAATAGAAATCCACTAAAGCGGCACACACATTTTCTTTTAAGAAAAGTACCTTTTCTAGTTCTGTAATACTATTTCTAAGACACTGATAGCACGTAGCGCTAGCTTCAGAGTATAGAACACAGTGGTGCTGTTGTCACCAGAAGAAGAATAAGGAGGAGGTGTGAATATGCATATGGTACCCGCAAGAGCCCTGCAACATCCCGACTTTGCTAGGATGAAAGGAACTGCAAAGCCAAATCACTTTATCAACCCCAACAGCCAGTCTTATTGTGGATGTACTTCAGACGCTAGCTAGGCCTAAAAAGTCACAGCGCTAATTGCAAGACACAACAAGGAGATTGTTTGGCCCGGTGCTAACCGTTGTGTACGGCTAACGGTAATCACCACAATAATTTGGCTCCCAGAACATCAAATGGTGGTTTGGAGCTGGAGGAATTTGCATTGAGCTCTTTGATCTGGGAAATTTAAACAAAGCATGACCCGCTATGCAAAAAGCATGAAGGTTAGAGTCTTCCCCTCTCCCTCCCTCCCTCTCTCCCCCCCTCCCTCCCTCCCTTTACTCCCCTCCCATCCAGCTGAAACCACTTCTACAGTGGAGATTATCGTGGCTAAAAAAGCAACAAAGGGTGAAAACAGACATCAGAGACTAACTTCATAATTTCGAGGTGAACTTTTAACCAAGGTAAGTATTGTGGTCAAATGGAGTGAACTGTGTGGTAACAGTAACTTACACACAATAAAGGCTGGAATATTTTTTTATGCAGTGTTGGTATCATTCCCCTTTAAGAGGATCACTTGAAAGATATAGAAGTAGGAGTGATTCACAGTATACAGTATTTAAGGAGGTAGGGGATTTTTCAACTGTTCCACTTCAGTTCGAGTATTATTATTTCCAAGAAAAAAAGGAAGAACTAGAGCAGTAAAAGGCTTTTAAGTAAGTTTTGAAAGTGCAACACATTTTGCATGAATATCACACTCTCACATGGGTTTTATAGAAGTCCCTAAAGTCTTCTCACTCCCTCTCCTTGAATGCAACTTTCTTCCTTGCTCGCCCATGCATACAGACTTTTAATCAACTGCAATTTAACCCACCGAGTGTTCATGTGATGGGTACCCAGAGATAATGAAGACACTAGACTACAGCCGGGCCTTTTCTCACCCAACCTTTGTTAAGGTGACACAACCGCATGGCTGCTTGTCAATGGAATGGAATAGGCAGACCTATAGGCTGACTGGGTAACCTGTAAATACTCCTGTATTATTACCCAGACTGCTATTGTGACTGACTGGGTTCAAACCCAGGTGTCCTGTTTTCCAGAAGACTGTGCTAGCCTGCTGAGCTAAAGCCTAGGCATGGTATGTGATAAATAGGCTCACTGGGGAACAGTCAGATACCCCAAAGATTATTACTCCTGTGTTATTCTCCCAGGCTGCTATTGTGACTCACTGGGTTCGAACCCGGGTCTGTTGGGTGTTGCAAGGCTGTGTATGTTGGCAGTTATTGTGTGTCAGTAGCACAGGAGGTTGGTGGCACCTTATTAAGGGAGGACGGGCTTGTGGTAATGGCTTGAGCAGAATAGGTGGAATGGTATGAAATAGACCAAACACATGTGTTTGATGCCATTCCACATGCTCCGTTCCAGCCATTATTTTGAGCCGTCCTCCCCTCAGCAGCCTCCACTGGTCAGTAGGTGTGGTTGTGTTGTGTCCACACCTTGTCTGTGTTGTTTGAACGTCCACTTTCCTCTGTCCCCTGCTATAGTAGTGAAGGGAGCTGGAGGGCGATGGCCCATGTGTTTTCTGCTTCTTGAGGTTCACCACATCATCACTGCAGGACAGCATGGTAGCTCTAAGACAAAAGACACACACATAATTAGGATGATAACGTTTTGCATACAGAACTACAATGAGCAGCAGTTAGGTGGGAAACGTTTGTAAGGAACGTCAGGCAGTTGGAGATCTTGTAATCGTAAAACTTGTTGACACACAAACGGAAACACTGCAGGATCAAAAAGGGAGGATAAAATGTGTCAGTCAATGTTTCTTTTGACAAACTTTTCAACAAATATCCTTTGACTCGTTGAAAAGCTTGATACAACAATAGCAGGGAGAGAGAATACAATATTTTTGTACCCGCAACTGCACCCAAGACAAACTTTGTCCCCATGAAGAGATTCATAACAAATGCATAATATTATCTATTCAAATGCCTGGAGGAAACCATCTTTTAACAATGACACTTCAATCTATCGGTCCCGCATGGGGGAAGATGTTATGTAAAAAGTGACCATCAGAACAAACATCTAAAGAGGAAGATATCTCCATCTTTACATCTAGCTTCTTTAGGGATAGAACGGAAATGGGAGAGAAAAGTCATGCAAAAAATGTACAATTCCACCTTTTTATTCAGAACCCAGCATGAATGTGTCGGCGAGAGAGCTAGCTCGTGGTATGTACGGAGATGAAAAGTGGACGCCATTCCTTTGAAATCCTCCTCAAGTCAAAATTACCATTTCATTTCAACTCCAGCCAGGAAACTGAGAGCCGGCTAACTACTAACTGCTTTGGGCATATCATTATTTATTGTGTGCAAACTTTGGAGTGAACAGTGTTGCTGGGAATAATATGGTGTGTGGGAGGTGGGAGTCAACAGTTGGAGCAACCACAAACGCAAAGATCAGGCTTATTTTCTCTGTAGGAGAACCACATAAAAGTGAAAATAATGCCCATTATTATGACGCAACGACATGAGACTTCTCTTAGAAGGATTTTCTAGCAACTCAGAACTTAACATGCAAGCACAGGCAACCAGTTTGACCCCCTTGTGTTAATAGCATTAGCATTTTTCTTTGCTAATTAGCGATATTGTTATAATTGAGCCATTAGCTGAGTTTAACTAAGCACTTTTTCCATAGTGGCCACATTAAGTCTGTAACTTCCTTTTATTTAGTTGAATATATTTGTCCTCACCCCAGCAGGAGTGAGTTTTACCTACGCACCAACTGCTAACACTATGTCAAAATTAAGTTCCAAAATATACCTCTTAAAACTTCAACCATTGAGAGGGGGAGGAGAGAGCTATAAAAAGAGAGAGAGAGAGAGAGAGAGGAAATTGAGCCTCAATAACTATATGGACAAAGGCCCAAGGGCTTTGTCTCTTATTTTCTTATCTTCCATTTGAGTAAAAGAAAAATAAGATTTGGCACCTGGTCAATAGGTCTTTTGCACCTTTTGATGTTAGCCATTCTGTCTATGATGTAACCTAATAAGATCATGTTTTATCAAGGAAATAGGTTCAGATCATGAGACTGTTAATCATTATAGCCTTATAGTGGTAATGCTCTAGGCGTTCACTAAGCCAACAGGCCACATTTGTGCTAGCACAACGTTAGCATACAGATAGATTGCTGCTAAAATGGAATGCTACACCTGTTCGTTAGTGTAGTTAATTGGATTAGCATAGTTAGCATGCTATCCAAAACTTTGTGTACAGCATGCCATAACACCTACCTGAATGCATAGTTTTAAGCATTGCCTTTTAATGCTAGCTGCCATAGTTTACCTTTGGATTAGCATTGCTACAGGATGCTAACACGCAGGGGCATCATGGTAATATTCAAGTGCTTCACAATAAAACAACTACAGCCAATAATACTGACTCATGTATCGCTTCAGAATAAAAGTGATGACACCAAAACCAAGGCTACATTTGGATCAGCATACCTATTCCATGCTATCATACTTTATCTTGGATGTACATACACTATGTAATGAGTGCTAGTTCAGCATTTAATGGGGAAGGAACAACAACAAACCATAAGGAGAGGGCGTGGATCAAGCCCAGTGTGATTCACGGTCAGCGGGGAAGAAGGAGCATAACTCTGCTGACTGCTCTCAGCTCTGACATAGAGTACATATAATGTTAAACATATGGCTGGAGCCGAGGATTCACGCATGACCGCATGCAAGATGTGGAAAAAAACACAGCTGGTGTCCTTTTTTTCTCCTCCTAAAATGGATGCTTAGTCCACAGTCTGAAGAGGAAAACATTTAAACGATTTCAGACATTCTGACTTGATGCTTAGAAGGGGAAAAAAGTGGAATTTACGATGCGGAACAGGAGTACACAGAGAAATCAAATGTACCGAGGAATCAGATCAGTGAACAAATCAAATCACATTTTATTGGTCGCGTACACATATTTCGCAGATGTTATCGCTGGTGCAGTGAAACGCTTGCTCCAACAGTGCAGTAATACCTAACAATCCAAAATAATTTCCAAATACAAGAAAATACAAAGAAAGACGTTAAGAAATATCAGAACGAGCAACACGAACACGGCGGTGGATGAATGCCTTACAGTTCTCACGTTTATGAAACACCTTGAGAAAGAGGATAAAGGAAGTATTACCCACAGATGGCACGATGAGCAACGAGGACCAGGGGACTCATCATCAGACAGGGCCAAATAGACTCTGGACGTACTTCAAATACACCAAATGTATTACAGGTGAGAGTCATATGCCAAGTATTTTGAGCAATGGAGGGATGTAAAAAGTTGTGCTTGTGTTGAAATAGGAACCATGGTCTTTAACAATAAAATACACTGAGGGTACAAAACATTAAGAACACCTTTTTAATATTGAGCTGCACCCCCCTTTTTTTCCCTCACAACAGCTTAAATTCGTTGGGGCATTGACTCTATAAGGTGTTGAAAGCGTTCCATAGGGATGCTGGCCCATGTTGACTCCAATACGTTGGCTGGATGTTCTTTGGGTAATGGACCATTTTTGATACAGTACACACTGGAAACTGTTGAGCGTAAAAAACCCAGTAAAGTTGCAGTTTTGGACATAAACCGCAGCACCTGGCCCCTACTACCGTACCCCATTCAAAAGGCACTTAAATCTTTTGTCTTGCCCATTCACCCTCTGAATGGCACACATACACAATCCATGTCTCAATTTTATCAAGGCTTAAAAATCCTAATTTAACCTGTCTCCTCCCCTTCATTTACATGTGACATCAATAAGGGATCATAGGTTTCACATCTATTCACCTGGTCAGTCTATGTCATGGAAAGAGCATAATGTTTTCAAAATATTTTTTACACTATGTGTATATTTAAGGTCCAATGCCGCCGTTTTTATCCCAATATCAAATCATTTCTGTGCAACAATTAAATGTCTTACTGTGAGATAATGAGGCTAACGAAATGAGGCTTGTCATCTAAAACCCTCACAAACTTTTACAGATGCACAATTGAAAGCATCTTGTCGGGCTGTATCACCACCTGGTACGGCAACTGCACTTCTCCTAACCTCAAGGCTTCACAGAGGGAGGTGCGGTCTGCCCAACGCATTACCTGGGGCAAACTACCCGCCCTCCAGGACACCTACAGCACCTGATGTCAGAGGATGGCCAAGTAGATCATCAAGGACATTAACCACCTGAGCCACTGCCTGTTCACCCCGCTATCATCCAGAACGCGAGGTCAGTACGGGTGCATCAAAGCTGGGATCGAGAGACCGAGAGACTGAAAAACAGCCTCTATCTCAAGGCCATCAGACTGTTAAACAGCCATCACTAGCACATTAGAGGCTGCTGCCTATAGGCATAGACTAGAAATCACTGGCCACTTTATGGAATGGAACACTAGTCACTTTAATAAGGTTTACATATCTGGCATTACTCGTCTCATGTGTATACACTGTTTTCTATACTCTCTCATTCACTTAATGTTTCCATATCTGGCATTACTCATCTCATATGTATATAC